>NC_067235.1:7720000-8025681 GCF_019924925.1 Ctenopharyngodon idella | reverse complement strand
TTAGCAGACTTTAAGTATACCAATTTATAGCGTCCCACAAATACATTTAGTTATACTAAAGTACATACGAATAAATTGTGCTTAAGTATACTATTTTTTCACTAGGGTAGCCTGCGCTGCGCGTAGGTGTGACCATAAACATAAACAGAGAATATTTGTTTTCAATATGACTTCATTTAAAAGTAGACACTTCAAGCTTTCTAAACACATCTCTCATGTCTGTGTGGGAAGTTTCAGTTAAGAAATCCCACCTCCGCCAACCCTAGAGGGTTAAACGTGGTGGAAACAGGAATCTCCCAGACTAGGTAAGCAGGAAATCTATCAGTTTCTAGTGGTGGAGGAGGTAATGACTCCATAGTCACAGTGCAAGATGCAGAGTGGACCGGTTTCAGGAGGGACAATTGATAGAGAGAGAAATATGATTATTAGCAGGAATCTCTAACCGATAGGTCACAAGATTGATTTGTCTAATGATCTTAAATGAACCTACATACCTGGGGCTGAGGTATGTAGGTTCAGGCCTTTCCTGCTGGGCAGTCGTAAACGTAGAGGATGACCAGACCCTTTGACATGGCTAATAAGTTGGGGTAAGGGCGTCTCCTTTGATCAGCTTGAATGCATTGAGTCCTGATAACACACTATAGTCTGTTGTGAGCACTGTCCCACATCCACTCACTTCTCCTGATACAATCTAATCCCAGAACACACTGGAGTGGTGTTAACCCCGTAGAGGAGTGTGTTAGAGAATTTGGGGCATATTACTTATCTTGGTTGTTTGCAATTGTAGCACTAGCTTTGTTTTAAATATATATAGGTTTAAACTGCTAAATAATAATATGATTTAATAATCACCAAATATTTGACATTACCCTTACAAAAGAAAGGGAACTGCGGTTGTATTGCAGCTATACTGCAATATTGCAGTTTTTTCGTGTCCAAAAAACTGCAGTTTTCTATATGTAAAAACTGCAGTTTTTTGGACACGAAAAAACTGCAATATTGCAGTATAGCTGCAATACAACTGCAGTTCCCTTTCGATACTTCACTCGTACTGCGTATGGGGAAAGGTCTCCTTTTTCCCCGTTACTGAAGCCTTTTTCAATAACGCAGTGTAACTGCATCGTCATTGGTTCACTCATGGAAAGTTGTTGAACCAATGACGGCGCGGCATAGCTGCGCGGCCTATGGCGACAAAGTGTGCGAAGAAGCCCGCCAAAAGAGGCATTTCGCCATAGGATTTCAGTTCTCTCTCCTTCAGCGACGACAACGCATTCCTTGCTGATCTCCGAGCTGAAGCCTTCGCCGCTCTAAAGAAGCTCTCGCCGCCGTCGAAGAGGCTCCCGCAGCGGACTGAGCTGAGCTCGCCGGAGGAAGACAGCGCCAGCGCCCTCGCAGACTGCCGCCTCGAGCGCCGCTCTCGAGTCGCCCGCTTCCCGCTTCCGGCCGCCTCTCAGCGCGTCTCCTGCCGCCATCCGGCGCGACTATTAGAGCTTTTTCCCACGGTTTTTCACCGCTCTAAAAGAGCTTTTTCTCGCAGCTCTCGCCGCTCTAAAAGAGCTTTCAGCGGCCCTCGCCGCTCTAAAAGAGCCCCTCAAACGCCGTTTTCACGGCGGCGGCGTTGCTGCAAATGCCGCGCCACTCTTGTGGCACATGCAGAGCCCCTCTGCATGACGACGACGGGCACGGTGAGTGCGTCGGCTGCCTGGGCAAGTCCCACGCAGAGGCCGCGCTCACTGGGACCTCATGCTCTCACTGCGAGAGCATGAGTCTAGCCTCTCTGCGCTCGCGGATTGCTTTCTTCACTGAAAGTGGTCCCGCCGCTCGCGCCCTCCCGTCTTCTTCCTCCCGCGAGCCGGCTAGGAAGAGACAGCGGGGCAGAGTGGATCAGCGCCCGGAGTTGTGCGAGCTCACGCCGGCTCGGCCCCCGCATGCCTCACCCTTTCCCACTAGAGAGCAATCCCCCGTCCTGTTCTCACGCCCTGAGCTGCGTCCCTCTGCAGATGCGAGCGACCTCGTCTCATTTGGCGGATCGGATGAAGAGCCGCTCGACGACTCCATGTCTCTCGCGGCCTCTGAAACGGAGGGATGGGCCGGTGACTCGGACCCCGCCCACCTACCCTCGCTGGAGCCCATTGACTGCAAGCCGGGCATGGACGCCGAGCTTTTCCTCGTCCTCTCTAAGGCAGTGGAGGAACTGGACCTCGAATGGGCCCCGCCAGAAGAGCCATCGCGGAGCAGGCTTGATGAGTGGTTCCTGCCGGGCCCCTCGCCAACGCTCCGCCCCGTTTTTCCCAGAGGTGCACGACGAGCTGACGAAGTCGTGGCGCGCTCCCTATTCTGCCCGCCTACGCACTACGCACCATTCAGCTCTCACCACTGTGGACGGCTCTGAAGAGAAGGGCTACGAGCACCTACCGCCCCTGGATGAAGCAGTGGCAGCTCACCTCTGTCCCCCCACAGCTGTGGGCTGGAAGACGAAGAGGGCCCCCTCATCCAAGCCCTGCAGGACCACCTCTGCCCTGGCTGGCAGAGCCTATGCGTCCGCAGGCCAGGCTGCCTCAGCGCTGCACACCATGGCGATCTTCCAGGTGTTCCAAGCGAAGCTCCTCTGCTCTCTGGACGAGTCCGGCATTGATGCACCTGCCTTTCGTGACCTCCTCAGCGCCACTGACTTAGCCCTGCGTGCCACAAAGGCCACAGCCCAGGCCATTGGACGATCCATGGCCAGCCTGGTCGTGCTCGAGCGCCATTTGTGGCTCAACCTGACCGAGATAAAGGACCTGGACAAGACGGCCTTCTTGGACGCCCCGGTCTCTCCCTCCGGTCTCTTCGGGCCAGCGGTAGAGGGCTTCACGGAACGCTTCACTGCAGCACAGAAGTCGTCCCAAGCAATGCGACACTTCCTGCCCAGGCGCTCCAGTTCTGCTTCTGCTTCCAGCCGCCCCAGGCCTGCGCCGGCTCAGCAGAGCAAGACTGCCCCCTCCACCTCTCAGGCAGCACCTCCCAAGGAACAGCGCCAGCGCTCACGCCCTGCAAAGCGCTCCTCCTTCCCGAGACGTCAGGGACCCCGGCCTAAGATTTCGCTGGACCCGATGCCTCCTAAGTCTTCCTGATCTGCCAGGAAGGAAGAGGATGGGGCTAAGTCTCGCCGAGGCCGGACCACCCCAAAAGCTCCTTCGTTCAGTCTCCCCTTCGCCCCATTTAGTTCCGGGCGTGGGAGATATGTTCAGTGTTGCGCTAACTGGGCCCACAAATGTTGCGCCCATGCAAAACGCCGTTCTCATGGCGAACACTATACATTTTTTTACCTCCTCAAAAAAGGAGCAAACTTCCTCTTCCACTCTTTCCGGTATACGGGCCCTCGACCGGCGGTCCGTCATCTGATGCCATACAACCCCTTGTCACGCGGGCCGAGGCCTGGCAAGCCATTCCCGGGGTGTCAAGTTGGGTCCTGGGAACCATAAGTCGGGGCTACTCGCTTCAGTTCGCCCAAAGGCCCCCGCGCTTCAACGGGGTGCTTCAGACTTCAGTAAACACGGACAACGCTCATGTCCTCCGAGCCGAAGTCATGACTCTACTGAAGAAAGGAGCTATAGAAACAGTCTCCCCCTCAGAGAGCGTATCGGGGTTCTACAGTCGTTATTTCCTGGTTCCCAAGAAAGATGGCGGTCTCAGACCCATCTTAGATCTCAGAGTCTTGAACCTCTCCCTCATGAGACGGAAGTTCAAGATGTTAACGCTGAAACAGATCCTCGCGCAGATTTGCCCCGGGGACTGGTTCTGCTCGCTGGACCTGAAAGATGCTTACTTTCACATCCAGATAGCCCCTCGTCACAGACGATTCTTGAGATTCGCATTCGAGGGAGTGGCTTACCAATATACAGTCCTTCCCTTCGGGCTGTCCCTAGCTCCTCGCACTTTTACCAAGTGCATGAACGCGGCGCTTTCCCCACTGAGACAGATGGGAATCCGTGTTCTGAATTATCTCGACGACTGGCTCATTCTGGCCCAGTCGAGAGCCAAGCTAGAACTCCACAGATCCGTGCTCCTCAGCCACTTGGAGTGCCTAGGACTCAGGGTCAACTTTGCCAAGAGCTCGCTGCTTCCCAGCCAACACATCATGTTCCTGGGTGCAGTTTTCGACTCAGTCCGTATGACGGCGGTAGTCTCGCCAGAGCGCGCCCTGGCCATTCAGCAGCTCGCGGCTTCAGTCAGAAACAGAGCCTACCTCCCTCTGAAGTTCTTCCAGAGGATGCTAGGGCTGATGGCTTCCGCCTTCCCGGTTCTGCAGCTCGGCCTTCTCCGTATGCGGCCTCTGCAATACTGGTTGAAATTTTGGGTCCCTCCTCACGCCTGGCGGCACGGCCGCCTGCGTCTCAGGGTCAATCAGGCCTGTTTGACAGCTCTGAAACCCTGGACGAACCCTGTATGGTTCAGTCTTGGAGTACCCCTATAGGCGGTGTCCAGAAGGACAGTGCTCTCGACAGATGCGTCCAACATGGGTTGGGGCGCTCTTTGCGAGGGCAGACCGGCCTTCGGCTCGTGGTCTCACGAAGAAAGCCATCTGCATATCAACTGCCTCGAGATGTTGGCAGTGTTCCGAGCCCTTCAGGCGTTTCAGGCATACCTGACGGGACGCCACGTCCTAGTCCAGTCGGACAGCATGACAGTGGTGTCGTATATAAATCACCAGGGCGGCCTTTCGTCCAGCCGCTTATGCGCACTGGCGAAACGTCTTCTGGAGTGGGCATTTCCGAGGTTACAGTCGCTCAAAGCTACTCACATACCCGGGAGAACAAACTTGGGAGCAGATATGCTATCTCGGAGCAACGTCCCCTCAGACGAGTGGATGCTCCACCCCCAGACGGTTCTCACGATCTGGGAGTTCTTCGGGAGGGCAGAGATAGACCTCTTCGCCTCAGAAGACAACTCTCACTGCCCAATTTATTTCTCGAAGGAGGAAGATGCTCTGGCCCACGACTGGCCCTGCAACCTCCTTTACGCTTTTCCCCCGATCGCTCTGATCCCTCAGGTTATCAGACGAGTCAGCCTTGTGGCGCGTTTCTTGAGAGGTTCTAGGCGATTGAATCCACCTCGTCCTCTCACTGTTCCCACCTGGGACCTCTCTTTGGTCCTCAGAGCTCTCAAAGGGCCCCCCTTTGAGCCACTGCGTTCAGCTGACCTCAGGCCCCTGACACTCAAAACCGCTCTGCTCCTTGCACTAGCATCGGTCAAACGAGTCAGCGACTTGCAGGCCCTCTCTGTGAGCCCTGCATGCCTTGAGTTCGGGCCCAACGACTCCAAAGTCGTTCTGAAACCTAGGCATGGCTACGTTCCTAAGGTGCTCTCGACTCCATTCAGAGCACAGGTCATTTCCCTCTCAGCGCTTCCTCCGTCGTCGGATGAGCGAGAGCTGGAATTACTCTGCCCTGTCAGGGCATTGAGGACCTATGTTGAGCGATCACAGCCTTTCCGGCAATCCGATCAGCTCTTTATCTGCTTTGGCGGCCGCACCAAAGGGTCTTCGGTCTCAAAGCAACGTCTTTCGCGTTGGATAGTCGACACTATTGCTCTTTGCTACTCCTCTATGGGCCTCAACTGCCCCATAGGAGTTAGAGCCCACTCCACTAGAGGAATGGCTTCCTCTTGGGCATGGTCCAGTGGAGTTCCTATTAAAGACATCTGTGAGGCGGCCGGCTGGTCCTCACCGTCCACTTTTGTCAGATTTTATAACTTGGATATCCCGACCTTACAAGCTTGGGTCCTCTCGGTATGATACGGCGGCCTCTATCAAGCTCCGCCTCATGCCACCCCGGGAGTTAGCTCCCCTCTTGCAAGTGTAACACATGGGTTCGACGGCTCCGGCCCTCTCACTTGTCCACTGGTCCCCTCACGGTGTCCAAGACAAGTTCAGTTGTTCCTTGCCGTGGCACAGCGCAGTTGAATTCGTTCCCCATACGCAGTACGAGTGAAGTATCGAAAGGGAACGTACTCGGTTACTAACGTAACCTCGGTTCCCTGAGATACGGAACGAGTACTGCGTTACATGCCGTGCCACGAGGCTGCGGCTTCAGTGTCGTCGCTTCAGTCGTATGACCTGAAATCCTATGGCGAAATGCCTGCTTATATAGCCGTAAGCCCCGCCTCTTTTGGCGGGCTTCTTTGCGCGCTTTGTCGCCATAGGCCGCGCAGCTATGCCGCGCCGTCATTGGTTCAACAACTTTCCATGAGTGAACCAATGACGATGCAGTTACACTGCGTTATTGAAAAAGGCTTCAGTAACAGGGAAAAAGGAGACCTTTCCCCATACGCAGTACTCGTTCCGTATCTCAGGGAACCGAGGTTACGTTAGTAACCGAGTACGTTTTACTGCTGTTGAACTTTAATGTACTGCAGTTGTACTGTGATTATACTTCATTATACTGCAAATCTATGGATGTGCTTAATTATACTGCAGTTATACTACTTTGTACTGCAGTTGTACTTCAGTATACTGCAGTTCTTCTTTGTAAGGGTATCTATCATGCTAATCTGACACCACTAACTTTTAATCTAAATTGCTATTGCTATCACAATGTGTTAGCATTTCGCTAAAGATCCAAACTTTAATCTATGATAGTAAGAATGCAAGGGCTTTAGATACGGCTTTGGATGCGACTAGCTTAGCAAGCCCCATACATTGTTCAGTTCCTGTTCCAGTTCCAGAGCAACTGGGTGACTGTGAGATGGCATAGTCATGGGACAAAACACTCAGTCATAGTCATGGGTTCTCCCCACTCAGTTATGCACCCTCTGAGAAACCTGTTGAAAGTGCCTCCTCTAAAGTATCATAAAAGATCTCAATAACATCACACACTGTGCTTAGACTTTTCTCTGTAGCTTAAAGGGATAGTTCACCCAAAAATGAAAATTTGATGTTCATCTGCTTACCCCCAGGGCATCCAAACTCCAACCGTTGCGGTCTGTCAGTCTTATAATGCTTGTCAATGGTAACTCCATCTATAAGAGTCAAAAAACATGCACAGACAAATGCAAATTAAACCCTGTGGCTCGTGACGACACATTGATGTCCTAAGACACGAAACGATCAGTTTGTGCGAGAAACCGAACAGTATTTATATCATTTTTTACCTCTAAAACACCACTATGTCCAACTGCCTTGCGCATCAGGTTGGTGAGGTCTGAACGCGCTCTGACAACAGAAGTGATGTCTCGCACTCATTGAAGTATAAGCGCGAGACATCACTTCTGTCATCAGAACACGTTTTCAGACCTCACCAACCGGATGCGCAAGGCAGTTGGACATAGTGGTTTATTGTCATTAATGTTAATAAAACAACAAAAGATGTTAAATAAACGTATACATGGTAAATAAACCTACTGTATCTAAAAAACAAGTTTATTTAATTTGTATCTTTATAGTATTTGTTGTATTGTTTATCATTTGTTTGTACATTTTTTTTTATATAACAACAATTATATATATTGGTAATTATGCCCTTTGAATGTTATTGGACACTGTGAAATTTTTGTTCTTTAAGTTTGTGACAAGCACATCAAAATTATTATTTTTCATTAGAGTACTAATAAAGAAGCTGTCCTACATTCATTAGACTCTGCTGCTCTCACATTTGTCTCCTCTAAAGTTTCATAAGGGATCTCAATAACATCACGCACTGTGCTCAGACTTTTTTCTGTAGCTAAAGACTTTGGCATTCTCAAATTTGTATCCTCTAAATTTTAGAAGTGATCTCAACAACTTTGCAAAGTGTATACCAAGTCAAATGTCTCAATGTGAACTCAAACATTTATATCATATATTATGTATTAATACTAATCAAATTAGTCAAGGATTGAGTCATAATGAGCCTTTCAGCAAAGAAAGCTCCAGATACCTTTCCTTTAGCAATAACAGCATCTGGTACATTACTATTTCCAACAACAAATGGTGCACATAAACTGTACAGCTTTATTGTATCAACAATTAAGAGTAGACCTTATTTCTGCAAATTTTCACTCTTAACTTAAACGCTGAAATTATGGAAATTATGAAATTATGGACTTTTTATTTTTATTTTACTAAAACTTTAAAGGAGACCATTGTGATACTATTAGAGTTTTTGTCTCAGGAGACAAGAGTGAGAAGCAGGAGACTCAAACAAAAGTCTCCATTTGATGTTAATGTAACCTCATTTATGTCTAGACATAAATCTAGTCAGAAACATTTGAGATATCAAAGTTTTTTTTCTCCCCTTTGGGTAGCTTCCATATCTCATTCATCCACACCATTTCAATCAAGCATAATACATACATTCTCATATTTGTAGTTTAGTGTTAGACAGTGTTCCCTTGCGATACTACTTGAGTACTGCGTCGTTCGTCTTATTAATCAATATAGTTTATTAATAAGACAAGACGCTATGGGGAAAACTCCTTTTTCTCCGATTCTGAAGCCTTTATACAATCACACAGTGAAAGAAAACGAACCAATGACGGCACGGAACGTGCGAGCCAATAGTGAGCGAGCCCGCTCGAACCCGCCAAAAGGGGCGGGGTCTCGAGCTATATAAGCGGCCGTCTCACCGTGGCAAATCGATTCATTCTCCTTCAGCGATGCAGATATCATCTCTTCGCTGATCTATGAGACTTGAAGCCGCCTTCTCTGCAAGCGGCTGGATTCGCTGCTGATTGACTTGCCGCTCTGCAGCAGTTTATCAGCTCGCCTCCCTGCTCTCCGCTCTCTATCTCTGCTCACCGCTCTCAAGCAGCTCGCCGCTCTCTAGCAGCCGCCGCCTCGAGCAGCCTGCAGCTCTCTCGCCACCTCAGCTCGCCGCTCAGATCGCTCCAGTGCAGCGCTGATCGCCCACCGCTTCGCAAGCAGCCAGATCAGCTCGCCGCTCTCTAGCAGCTATGTTCACGCGCCGCTTCCGAGCAGCCTGGTCAGCGCTCCGCCCCCAAGCCGCCTGCAGTTTGTGCAAGTGCATGGCGTATCCTTTACATATAAAAGAGCTTTTTTCTAAAGAGCAAATTTCTGCGACGTTGCTTCAAATGTCGCGCCACGATTGTGGCACATGCAGAGCCAATCTGCACGCTGATGACGGGCACAGTGAGTGCGTGACGAGCCGCAAGACAACAGCATGTCCCTGGCGGCTTCGGATGCCGAGGAGTGGTCGGGCTCGCTTCCTGACCCCGCCCCCTTGCCGTCTTTGGAGCCGATTGACACCAGAGTGTCAATCGATTCAGAGCTCACCCGGGTGGGGTCAAAGGCAGTTGAACAGCTTAGCTTGGAGTGGTCTGCGCCTGAGGAACCCACACGCAGCCGCTTAGATGAGTGGTTCCTGCCTGGACGTCATCAAGCGCCTCCTCAGCGGTCAGCACCCTTCTTTCCTGAGGTGCATGACGAGCTCACAAAGTCGTGGCGTGCTCCCTACTCTGCCCGCCTGCATCCTTCTGCCTCTCACGCTCTCACCTCTGTGGACAGCGCCAGGCAGAAAGGATATGACAAGCTGCTTCCCTTGGACAAAGCTGTGGCCGCAAACCTGTGTCCGCCGATCTGAGCACAGATGACGCTCGCGCTCTGCTAGGCGCCACCCTCCTCCGGCGCGACAGGGACCCTGGCCTAAGATAGCGTTGGACCCTGCGCCTCAGAAGTCGGCCTGATGTCCAAGAAAGGAAGAGGAGGAGGCTAAGTCCCGCCGCGGCCAGACCACCCTCCAAAACGCCTCACCCAGTTTTTCTGTCACCCCGTTCAGTTCCGGGTGCTCAAGAAAAAATGTTTGTTGCCTGCACAGAGCCTGTTCAAATGCCCTGGCAGTGCACCGCTGTTATAGCAACAAAAACAAAAAACAAACATACTCAAAAAGAGAGCATATTTCCTCTTCCACCCTACACATGCACCACAGTCCCTCACAGCGACTTAGTGCCAGAACTAATTCAGCCCCTCGCCACACGGGCCGAGGCCTGGCAGGCCATCCCCGGAGTGTCAGCTTGGGTTTTGAACATAATAAAACGAGGTTATATACTCCAATTCGCTCAAAGGGCCCCGTTTTTCAACGGTGTGGTCCAGACCTCTGTGGAAAGCAAGGATGCGCATGTCCTGCATTCCGAGGTAAACGCCATGCTGGCGAAAGGGGCCATAGAAGTGGTCTATTACTCTTAGGTTGTGTTCCCAATTAGAAATTAATCATTTGTTATGTATTAATTTAGATTTTTGATTATTCTGGGTATCTCAAATTTTCAATTATTCGTTCATTACGGACCCATATCACTTAGAAAAGTCACTTCGGCTGGTGAGTGCCTTTCACGATCACAAACTCGCCAGTTCTGATCTTAGTCAGAGGGTGCAGAGTTTACTAAAGCATTTGAGTCGAACCGCCACATGCTTGTTCATACAAAAACACAGTTTTCTTAGTCACGATACTGCAACTTGCTAAGCCAGTTGATAGACAAAAATCTAAAAGTCCCATGATATGCTAACATGCTCTTTTCATGGGCCTTTAGTTTGAATCTATCCTGACGCAGATTTGTGGTAATATGGACTCCAATAATCTACTGGTCATAATGATTTCAGAACAATCCAGAGTAAATCAAATATAACATTTTATTTGTCAAGCTGTCCTATGCTGTTTCTTTGAGATCTTCTCAACGGATAAGCTTTATTGCTTTATTCCAGGGTTCTTGTTCTCAGTTTTTGTCTTAGCAGGAAAATCAAGTCTTACACCTCCATGATGGGTTGGGGAGCTCTGTGCGACAACCGTCCGGCCTTTGGTGCATGGACAGACCTGGAAAGCAAGCTACATATCAACCGCCTAGAAATGATGGCGGTATATCGAGCTCTCCAGGTTTTCCTTCCTCTCCTGGTGGGTCACCACATCTTGGTCAGGTCAGACAACATGACGGTGGTGTCCTTCATAAATCACCAGGGCGGCCTCTCTTTGAAGCCCCTCTTCACTCTAGCAAAAACCATCCTGGAGTGGGCTCAATGCAACCTGCTCTTGCTGAGAGCAGCACACATACAGGGCGTGCTGAACGTAGGGGCGGACATGCTGTCCCGGAGCGACCTTCCCTCAGAGGAATGGTCGCTCCACCCCAGCTCTGTCCAGAGGATTTGGGATGTCTTTGGGAAGGCAGAGGTTGACCTCTTTGCCTCAGAAGACAATCATCACTGCCCAACATATTTCTCAAAAGCCAGGGATGCGCTAGCCCACGACTGGCCCAGCCTCCTCCTTTACGCTTTTCCTCCAATCGCGCTGATCCCCCAAGTGATCAGACGAGTCAGGGAGGGTGCTCACAAGGTCCTCCTAGTGGCTCCTCTGTGGAGGACCCAACCATGGTTCTCGGAGCTATCTCAGTTATCGCCCCTGGAGCCATGGCCGATTCCCCTGAGACGGGACCTCCTCTCCCAGGCGAGAGGAACAATTTGGCACCCCAGACCCGAGCTGTGGGATCTCCATGTGTGGTTTCTCAACGGGAGCCTGTTAGCCTCCCAGAGAACGTCTTAAACACTATCTCTCAGGCCAGAGCTCCGTCTACAAGACGTCTCTACTCCCTGAAATGGGCTGTCTTTGCCGCCTGGTGTACAGCACGGGGCGAGGACCCATTAACTTGTGACACATCCCCGATATTGTCCTTCCTTCAAGACTTAATGGATAGAGGCCGTACTTCCTCTACCCTAAAAATCTACGTTGCAGCTATAGCAGCTTCTCATGTTCCTATAGCGGGGCAGTCGATAGGGAGAAACGACCTTGTTGTTCGCTTCCTTAAGGGATCCAGGAGGTTGAATCCCCCTCGTCCCCTCACGGTTCCTACTTGGGATCTTTCAGTGGTTCTTAGAGGCCTTAAAGGCCCTCCCTTTGAACCAATCCAGACTGCCGACCTACGGCCCCTCTCGCTAAAAACCACCTTGCTGCTGGCCTTAGCATCAGTTAAGCGTGTAGGAGATTTGCAGGCGCTCTCTGTGAGCCCCTCGTGTCTAGAGTTTGGGCCTAACGACTCCAAGGTCGTCCTGAAACCAAGACATGGATATGTTCCGAAAGTTCTATCGACCCCCTTTAGGGTGAAGATGGTTGTTCTATCCGCTCTTCCTCCTTCTCAGGATGAACAGGAGCTGAACCTGCTCTGTCCTGTCAGAGCCCTGAGGTCTTACATTGACCGTTCCGCCTCCTTTTGTCGGGCAGAACAGTCCTTTCTGCATTAGCTTCCCTGCAGTATCTACTTATGGTTCTACATTACGACCCCAACCGGGTCTGGGCGTAATTTTATTTCATGCCCTCTTCTTACTTCATACTCTAGGCCCCCCCCGGTGCCTTAGTTATGGGCTTGAGTGGATGACTAAAGTATTTCAGTACCCCGTTACCTGGGTTACCCTGTTTGAGTGTCGGTTGTGAGCCCTTTCTCAAGTTCTCTGCTCTGATGCTCAGTCGTCCCCCTGCGTAGCACGGCGTGATTGTACTGTCCCCATAGCGTCTTGTCTTATTAATAAACTATATTGATTATTAAGACGAACGACGCAGTACTTGTGTAGTATCGCAAGGGAACGTACTCGGTTACTAACGTAACCTCGGTTCCTTTAAATACGGAACAAGTACTGCGTTTCTTGCCGCGCTACACACGTGAGACGCCTCATGCCGTCACTTCAGTCGAATATAATCGATTTGCCACGGTGAGACGGCCGCTTATATAGCCCGAGACCCCACCCCTTTTGGCAGACTCGAGCGGGCTCGCTCACCATTGGCTCGCGCGTTCCGCGCCGTCATTGGTTCGTTTTCTTAAACTTTATGAACCATTGCAAGAGCAGTTCACACTGCGTGATTGTATAAAGGCTTTAGAATCAGAGAAAAAGGAGTTTTCCCCATAGCGTCTTGTCTTATTAATAAACTATATTGATTAATAAGACGAACGACGCAGTACTCGTTTCGTATCTAAGGGTTACGTTAGTAACCGAGTACGTTTTGTTGCACAATGATTTAACAGAGGAAATCATGATCTATAATTATATGCATGCAAAATAGGTTGTACAAGACAACCTTTGCGATGTTGAACGAAGAAAAAATAAAGGTTAACCATAAAGCACTGGTACACTAGTATTATATTTGTTAAAAAAAATTTTTTATCTTAGTCTAAACTTACACTTGTCTAATCCCTTGTTTGCAATATGCACTGCATATACAAAGCTGGGCATTGAAGATAAATTTAAACCGGTAATCCTTTATATTCTGAAATGTATAATGCTATTTAAATGATAGTTAGTCAAACTAGTTATTAAGTTAATATGCAACTATGCTAAGTTTATGCAGCTGGCACCAAAAGACAAAGCTGATACCTAAATGAGACATGTAAAAAAAGAATCAGCTCTTAGTATCCTGAGCTTAGAGAAAGCTCTGTCAGAACCATAGCCTTGTGGGCAGCACATCAACATTGAGGTACAGCAGCACTTCAGACAGCGTGAGTTGTCTGAAGTTTACATACCCCTTGCAGAATCTGCAAAAATTTTAATAATTTTAACAAAATAAGAAAGATCATGAAAATTGCATGTTATTTTTTATTTAGTACTGTCCTGAATAAGCTATTTCACATAACAGATGTTTACATAAAGTCCACAAGACTAAATAATAGCTGAATTTATAAAAATTACCCAGTTCGAAAGTTTACTTACCTTTGATTCTTAATACTGTGTGTTGTGATGAAATATTTCATTTATCCTATAGAAAATAATTGTAGAATTAGTTTGCTTACTATAAAAAAGCCAGGGCCCATATGTACAAAACTTCTCAGAAATGCTCTTAAGAATAGTCTTAAGTTTTGACTTAAGTGTCAAAAAATTCTTAGTAAAAAAGAGTAGGAGACTTTTATAAAGAAGCTAAAAGCAACTTTTAGTAATGTCTAAGACTGACTCTTAAGTGCTGACTTAAGTGTTGTGAACTAAGGACTACAATGATGTCAAATCAAAATGGCCGCCCTCAACCTTTGAATCAGCCAATAGCGAGCCTGCAAGGGTAAAGTCACAGCAGCACAACACCAATAATTTAATGTTATTATTAAAAAGAATTATTTAAAAAGACACTGAAACATCTTAATATTTAAATGTATTTTTAAAAATAGATTATTTTAAATTATTTCAAATTATTTTAAATTATTTCAAATTATTTTAAATTATTTCAAATTGTTTTGGGCCAGGCTGTCATACAAAGAATTTATGAACACATGCAAAAACAAGAGGACCAATGAAATATAACTGATTGTGTTGTAGTCAGTGTGTGCTTTTTCTGAGCTTTTTTGTTCTTCTGAAACCTGTAGCTGTAGTTTTATATTTTGTAGTTCATACTTATATTCTGTAGTTCATATTTTAAAACATTTAAAAAAATGTAAACATAAAAATAAAAATATTTTCCATATATTTTGATGGTTTAAGCCAATTGTAGGGTCATTTAAAAAAAAAAAAAAAAAAAAAAAAAAACTGCACATCAATTTTGGCCACTATGTTTGGTGTGGTAAGTTTAGCAATAATACTATTTAAAAGCCTGCTTGCTGTGGACTGATGGGTTCAAGTCATCATCGGTGCACTGCTGCATTTTTCCAGTAACAAAAAAAGGTAATTACTATTTCATTTCTACAGTCAGAGCATTGATTTGTAGAGTGGGAGAAGTTGTTACATTTAAAGTTATAAAAAGTTAATTCAAAGTCATTAAATGTATTAAAATGCATTAAATGTATTAATTACTGTTTAAGTAATATTTATTAAATTTATTACATTTATTTAAAGTTATTACATTTCTTATTATGTCAGTTACAAAAAGAACTGTCAATCAAGTTTATATCATTTTGTCAACTCCATGTCATCGTATCTCCAATACATCCTGTGCTTGGGGTCAATTGTTTCATGTATGATAATGAAATGAAATTTCAAATTATTTTAAATTATTTCAAATTATTTTTGGCCAGGCTGTCATACAAAGAAATTATGAACACATGCAAAAACAAGAGGACGATTGAAATATAACTGATTATGTTGTAGTCAGTGTGTGCTTTTTCTGAGCTTTTTTGTTTTTCTGAAACCTGTAGCTATAGTTTTCCTTTTTTTATTTTATTAAAATGCATTAAATGTATTAATTACTGTTTAAGTAATATTTATTAAATTTATTACATTTATTTAAAGTTATTACATTTCTTATTAGGTCAGTTACAAAAAGAATTGTCAATCAAGTTTATATCATTTTGTCAACTCCATGTCATCATATCTCCAATACATCCTATCTTCATTGGAAAGCATGTTTCTCCTCTTTTTTGCTGCCATCTTGTTACTCCTAACTAGATTAGGAAACCTCTCCAGCTCTCCTAAATAATTTAGGAGCTAAGACCTAGTCTTGACACTTAGGAAACTTTATGAATCATACTTATTCTTAAGTCTACTTATTCAAAGGCTACTTGTTGTTCAGGGACATTGACTGTGGCACAATGTTTATATTGGGCTGAACTCCCTGTCCAACTTCTCTCAAGGAAAGACCATAATTTATGACATGGTCAATTAGGTTGGCTCTGATTTCACTTGAAACCCATCTGTACCCTATCCTTCAACCTCTCCTCCCTCCTCTTACACCTTGCTCCCCCCTTCCCCTCTGTCCATGTCTTCTTATATTTTCTTCTCTATTACCATTGCCTTCCACTATACCATCTCTTCTCCCTGTACTCCTCCATCTTCTCCTCTTCCTACATCCTCAGCTCTTCTTGCTCCATCTCCTAATTATTCCTTTGTCCTCATCTTTTTCTACCTCTTCCACTGTTCATCTCCCTCTCAATATTACCTTAGGAAGCTCTGTCTTCTCCAAAACCTCTCACTCTTCCTTTTCCATTCTTCTTTTTTGTTGTTGTTTTTCTTTTCCGTTTTTATAGTTTTTGTATTGAGATAGCTGTGTTAACAATTAGGAAATTTGCATTTCCTGTGTTGTGTGTATTACTAACTCAACAGATTTTTTTTTTTTTTTTTACAATTGCTAACCTGTGTTTACCAATACTTAAAGTACTTTTTTCTAAACTCTAAACACAGCAACACACCTATATCACACAATTAGCCAAATAGTTAATTTTCTGGCCCAAACCTCATTTTGTAAAATAAATACAAACTCAGCATTTCAAAATGCTAAATACCTGTTTCTACATATACTAAATCTATAGTTGCTCAGGGCAGTCACTGGTCAAATGAGTACCCTATGCAGAACTTCAGTTGCCTTCTTGGTTGAAATTGCTTTCTGTGCAACAGACTTGCAGTTGTTTCATTCCTGAATGAATAAGAGTCTTTAAATTACCCATTAATATAGATGATGATTTAATGACCAATTGATATAGACAGCCACTTGATTTTATTCCTGAATTAATTTCTGAACGTTTTGAACGAATTGACAAATTACAGTTTTTCTCAATCGATTTGACACATTTCTCCAAACTCAGGTCACTGTTCTCAAAACAGTTACAGTAATCTGAACACTTTGTAATTGTCCTAAACAGTTTGTACGTTTTCATTCATTTCACACAAACTGCAAATCATGTGAATCCTTTTCTCAAAACACTATGCACAAAGTTCTCAAATGTTTTCATAATAGTTACAGTTTTTCTCGATTGCTAAAACACTATAACCAGGCTTTTGAACTAAAATTTCAAAACCATAACACCATTTATAAAAATGCACACCCAATTCCCTAAACTCTAAACACTTCTCCCCTGTTTTGACACATGAGTCAGATTTTTTGAGCTGTCACTGCAGAACTCTACACACAATTCCCTTATTTATTTATTTATTGCGTACACCATGTGGTCATTTGGAAAGCACTAGCATTCAGTACTGCTCATTCAAGTCAGCACAGCTTGAGTTCAATTAGCACACAATTCCCCAGATGAAAACACTAAGAGTCAAAATTGAACACACATCAATCAGATCTTTCAATAGATAGATAAAAGGGCCCAAATCAGTTCATTGAGTTTTGGAACAATGGATCCACAGAGAAATGAAGGAATAGGCCGAAGAGGGAGAGGAGGAGGAGGAAGAGGAGGAGGAAAAGGAGGAAGAGGAGGACAAGGAGGAGGAGGTGGAGAAGGAGGACGAAAACAAGGAAGGGGAAGGGCAAGGGCAAGGAGGCAAGCAGTCTGGATGAAATTCGAGCCACTTAGTTGACCTTGTCCTTGTCCATGGTAGGACTATGAGGGAGGCTGGGCAACGAGTACAGCCAAATTTGAGTCGCTTCACCGTCGCCTCCATCATCAGAACCTTCAGGGAGGAAAACAGGTAGGTGTACTTATAGTAAGACTGCTCTGTACAGTAACTTTTGAGTGCTGTACTCTGTGCTGTGACAACACAGCACATAGAGTTTCAGTTCTAAATCTAAAGTTTTTTTCTGCGTGGTGGTGGAAAGTGTATGACCGAGAACCTTATATCCGTGTTCACCTCCTCCAGGCCATGGAAGAAGCCTGCCTAGACATATGCGTGCCAGGGAGTCATGTAGAGGATTTTACCCCCGCTGCCTGGCTAGGGACAATTGTGATGTGGATGAGATTCTCTGGCCTGACCCAGACCAAAGAGCTGTTGAGGCGGAATAATTTTTATTTTTATTATTTTATTATAATTTTTTTTTTTTTACTGTGTTATGAATAAATAAAAATGTGCAACATATACATTGGTTGTGTCTTTTGTGTTTATTATGTGAAAAGATTTTTGAGGGGTGGGAACCACAAGCAACATAACTTACCAGTTTTGGAAATGAAATGTTGTTTCGAATTTATTGCACCAGTGTGTAGACTATGTTGTAGTGTGTGTATTTTTGAGGGCTTGTGTGTGATGTCTGAGGGCAAAGTTTGGTTTTTCAGCAAGAGTGAATGGTTTTGAGTGTAGAGCTTCATTTTGACCTGAAAATAGGATGTTTAGGGAATTAGGTGAGACGTTATGGATTTGTGTTTACTGTTTTGAGAATACAAAGCAATCGAGAAAAGCAATCGAGAAAAACTGTAATAAATGCATTACTAGAAAAAAATGCAGTGTTTTATTTTGCAGTAAAGTTGAACTGTTTGGTAAATGCAAGAGTGTGTTTAGATCACTGTGTTAACTGTTTTGAGAGCAGGTACATTACTTTGGAGAAATGTGTCAAATCAATTGAGAAAAACTGTAATACAGTTTTTCTCGATTGCTTAAACACTATAACCAAGCTTTTGAACTAAAATTTCAAAACCATAACGCCATTTATCAAAAAGCACACCCATTTCCCTAAACTATAAACACTGTTCCCCTGTTTTGACACATGAATCAGATTTGTTGAACGGTCACTGCAAAACTCTAGACACAAATACCTTAATTTCTCTTTGCCTACACCATGTTGTCATTTAGAAAGCACTAGCATTCAGTATTGTTTACTCAAGTCAGCATAGCTTGAGCTCAATTAGCACACAGTTACCCACGTGGAAACACTAAGAGTCAAAATGTATCACACACCAATCAGAACCTTCAATAGAGAGATAAAAGTGCCTGAATCAGTTCATTCAGTTTTGGAACAATGGATCCAGAGAGACGTGATTGAAAAGGTCAAGGACACCAGAGAGGAGGAGGAGGAAGAGGATGAGCAAGAGCAGTAAGGAGTGGAAGAAGAGGTGAAGGAAGAGGAAGAGGAGGAGGACGAGAATGAGGATGAGGTGCAAGGAGACAAGGAGTCTCAGATGAAATTCGTGCCAATAGTTGACTATGTCCTTGTCCATGGTATGACTATGAGGGAGGCTGGGCAATGAGTTCAGCCAAACTTAAGTTGTTTCACCATCGCCTCGATCATAAGAACCTTCAGGGAGGAAAATAGGTAGGTGTACCTCAGTGTACTCTACTGTAACTTTTGAGTGCTGTACTCTGTTACAACACATGCATTAAATTGCCTTACATACAGATAGACCCACGTAGAAGGCGACGTTCTCGGGACCTTGCGCAACGTTCCCTAAAAGTTCTCTAAAGGTGACAAAAATTCCAAACCTTTACAGAACATTCGGGACGTTCCTAAAACGTCCTCTTTTGGTAATGAAAGTGCTGCAGTTCAAGGTTCTTTATATGACTTTAGGGGGACATTCCATTTTGGTTATTTTATGGTCAAAAAAGAACGTTACAAAGAGGACATTTGGGACATTATCAGAACGTTCCCACACGGTCCTCTGTTGGTCATTTAAAAACATTCCAGATATCAGTTTAGGGGGACGTTCTATTTTGGTTATTTTATGGTCGCACGAGAACGTTACAAAGAGAACATTTGGGAAGTTAACAGAATGTCCTATAGTAATAATCCCCTAAACATTCCCAGAATGTCCTGAATGTTCCCTGAAGGTCCACCAAATAACGTCCCCCAACCCTTAAAAAAACTCCACATCGTGACCGTTTCTGTTACGGACTTTACTAGGTTACCCCGCTAGAAATTTTACGTTCCCAGAACATTCTCAGAACCTCCACACTGTGTTAAGGACGTTGTCTAGTAACGTTCCCAGAACGTTACTATATACTTTTATACACCTACTGAACATATTTCTAGCATGACAAGGCTTGACCATGAACTTTAAAAAAAAAAAAAAAAAATAAAACTCATTGACTCTTACTGATGTTACATTAGCCAGACAGTAGTCCATATTTGACCTAATAAACATTTTCTTGTCAAAGAGTACTTGACCTTGAACTTTTTATGCATTAATATTGACTCTTTCTGATTTTACTTCATCCATACAGAAGTGCATATTACACCTACTGAACATATTTCTGGCAAATTAGTCCTCGGTCATGAACTTTTTATACAACTCATTAACTCTTTTTGATGTTAGATCAGCCAGACAGTAGACCATATTTGACTTACCTAACATATTTCGGCCCAGAGTATTCTATGTTGATCTTTTAAATATACTCCTTAACGTCTTCTGTTGTCACATTAGCCAAAAAGTAGTCCATATTTGACCGACTGAACATATTTCTGGCCAAAGAGTATAGGATATTTAACTTTTTTTATATACTCATTTACGCATTCTAATGTGACTTCAGCTATACAGAAGTCCATTTTTGACCAAGTGAACATAATTCTGACCCAAGAGTCCTCGATCATGAACTTTCTATACAGACTCATTGAGTCCTGATGTTACATCAGACAGATAGTAGTCCATATTTGACATAATGAACAAATTCCTGGCCTCGATCTCGAACATTCTGTACATACTCATTGACTCCTTCTGATTTTTTTCCCACCATTCAGAAGTCCATATTAAACCGACATAAATTTTTTCGGACTCAAGAGTCCTCGATAATGATTTTTCTATACAAACTCATTACCTCACTCTGATGTTACTTCAGCCAGACAGTAGTCCATATTTGAATGACTGAACATATTACTGGCCAAAGACTATTCAATATTGAACTTTTTATATATACTCTACGCCTAGCTGACATATCATCAGAACAAAGCCAATGAGTATGTATAGAAAGTTCAAGATCGAGTACTCTTGGGCCAGAAGTATGTTCTTTCGGTCAAATATGGACTACAATTTGCCTGATGTAACATCAGAAGTAGTCAATGAGTCTGTTTAGAAAGTTCATGATAAAGGACTATTTTGCCAGATATATGTTCTGTATGTCTAATATGGATTTCTGTACGGATGAAGTAACATCAGGAGTCCAATGAGTATGTACTGAAGGTTCAAGATCGAATACTAATTTGCCAAAAATATGAGCATTAGCTGAAATATGGACTACTTTTTATGTCTGATGTGACATCAGAAGGCATCAGTAAGTATTTATAAAAATTTCAAGATCGAGTACTCCTTGGCCAGAAATATGTCCATTAGGTCAAATTCTCTATGGCTGATGTATCACCAGAAGCAGTCAATGAGTTTATATAAAAAGTTCATCATCGGGGACTAATTTGCCAGAAATTTGTTCAGTAGGTCAAAATAGTGACCTACTGAACTATGGCTGAAGTAACATCTAAGTGAATCAATGAATATGTATTGAAAGTTCATGATCGAGAATGGGCCAGAAATATGTTCATTAGGTCAAAAATGGACTACAGTATGGCTGATGTGACATCAGAGTAAGGCAATATGTATATATAGTTCATAATCGATATATATGGCTGAAGAATCATCAGAGTGAGGCTATAAGTATCTACAAAAAATTCATGATCAAGGACTAATTTGCCAGAAATATGGTGTCAATGAGTTTATATAAACTCATGGGCAAGGAATATGTTCATTTAGTCAAATATGGACTTCTATATGGCTGATTTGACATCAGAAGGCGTCAATGATTATATACAGAAAGTTCAAGATTGTGTACTAATTTGCCAGAAATATGTTCAGTAGGTCTAATATGGACTTCTGTATGGGTAAATTAACATAAGAAAGTGTCAATAGTAATGTATGTAAAGTTCAAGATCGAATACTCTTTGGCCAGAAATATGTCCATAATGTCAAACATTCAATACTCTATGGCTGATGAATCATCAGAAGGAGTCGATGACTATGTATAGAAAGTTCATGATCGAGGACTCTTGGGAAAGAAGAAATTTAAGTAGGGCTAATATGAACTTCTGTATGGCTGAAATAAAATCACAAGGAGTATGCATAGAAAGTTCAAGACTGAGTAATCTTGGGTCAGAATTATGTTCAGTATGTCAAATATGGACTACTGTGTGGCTGATTTTACATCAGAAGGAGTCAATGAGCAGTATAGAAAGTTCAAGATTGAGTACTCTTTGGCCAGTAATATGTTCAGTATGTCAAATATATACTTATGTGAAATCAGAAGGCGTCAATGAGTACATATAAAAACTTCAAAGTTTTAATACGCTTTGCCCAGATATATTTCCATAAGGTCAAATATTTAATGCTCTATGGCTGACATATCATTAGAAGGAGTCAATGAGTATGTGCAAAAAGTTCATGATCGAGGACTCTTGGGCCAGAAGTAAGTTCTTTAAGTCAAATATGGACTACAATCTGTCTGATGTAACATCAGACGGAGTCACTGAGTCCTGATTAGAAAGTTCATGATCAAGGACTAATTTGCCAAAAATATGTTCAGTAGGTCAATACGGATGAAGTAACATGAAAAGGAGTCAATGTATAAAAAGTTTAAGAAGTTTAAGATTGAGTGCTCTTTGGCCAGGAATAATTGTCCTAATTGTCCATTAGGTCAAATACGCAATAGTCTATGGCTGAAGTAACATCAGAGTGAGGCATGTACATATGTTCATGATCGACGACTCTTGGGACAGAAAAAATTGAATTAGGTCTAACATAGACTTCTGTATGGCTGAAATAAAATCAGAAATAGTCAATGACTATGTTTAGAAAGGTCAAGATCGAGTACTCTTGGGCCAGATATATGTTCAGTAGGTCAAATAAAGACTTCAATATGGCTTCTGTGACATCAGAAGGCGTCAGTAAGTATATATAAAAATTTCAAGATCGAGTACTCTTTGGCCAGAAATATGTCCAGTAGGTCAAATTCTCTATGGCTGATGTATCACCAGAAGCAGTCAATGAGTTCATATAAAAAGTTCATAACCGAAGACTAATTTGCCAGAAATTTGTTCAGTAGGTCAAAATAGGTTCATGGCTGAAGTAACATCAGAATGAGTCAATGAGAATGTTGCGAAAGTTCAAGATCAAGTACTAATTTGCCAGAAATATGTTAATTAGGCCAAATATGCAATACTCTATAGCTGATGTATCATCAGAAGGAGTCAATGAGTTTATATAAAAAGCTCATCATCGAGGTCTAATTTGCCAGAAATTTGTTCAGTAGGTCAAAATGGGTGTATATATGGCTGAAGTAACATCAGCGTGAGGCAGTGAGTATGTGTAGAAAGTTCATGATCGAATACTCTTGGGTCAGAAATATGTTCAGTAGGGTTAATATGGACTTCTGAATTGCGGAAATAAAATCAGAAGGAGTCAATGAGGATGTAAAGAAAGTTCAAGACTGAGTATTCATGGGCAAGGAATATGTTCATTTTATCAAATATGGACTACTGTCTGTCTGATGTAACATAAGGAGTCAACGAGTATAAAGTTCCGGATCGAGGACTAATTTGCCAGAAATATGTTCAGTAATATGGTCTTCTGTATAGCTGAAGTAACATCAGAGTTAGGCAATAAAAGTATGTATGGATAGTTCATGATCAAGGACAAATTTGCCACAATGTGTTCAGTAAGTCTAATATGGATTTCTGTATGGGAGAAGTAAAATCAGAAGGACTCAATAGTAATGCATAGAAAGTTCAAATCAATTACTCTTTGACAAGAAGATGTTCTGTAAGTCTAATATGGCCTTCTGTATGGATGAAGTAACATCAGAAAGACTCAATAGTAATGCATAGAAAGTCAAATCAAATCAATTACTCTTTGACAAGAAATATGTCCGTTAGGTCAAATATGCAATACTCTATGGTTTATGTGTCATCAGAAGGAGTCAATTGTAATGCATAAAAAGTTGAAGATCAAGTACTCTTTGACAAGAAATATGTCAATTAGGTCAAATATGCAATACTTTATGGATGACATTATCATCAGAAGGAGTCAATGAGTTTATATAAAAAGCTCATCATCGAGGTCTAATTTGCCATAAAAAATTTTCAGTAGGTCAAAATAGGTTCATATATGGCTGAAGTAACATAAGAGTGAGGCAATGAGTATGTATAGAAGGTTCATGATCGTGTACTCTTAGGTCAGAAATATATTCAGTAGGGTTAATATGGACTTCTGATTGGCGGAAATAAAATCAGAAGGAGTCAATGAGGATGTAAAGAAAGTTCAAGACTAAGTACTCACGGGCAAGGAATATGTTCATATTGGCAAATATGGACTACTGTCTGTCTGATGTAACATAAGGAGTCAACAAGTCTGTATACAAAGTTCAGGATCAAGGACTAATTTGCCAGAAATATGTTCAGTAGGTCTAATATGGTCTTCTGTATGGCTGAAATAACATCAGAGTTGGGCAATGAGTATTTATAGATAGTTCATGATCGAGGACTAATTTGCCACAAATGTGTTCAGTAAGTCTAATATGGACTTCTGTATGGGAAAAGTAAAATCAGAAGGACTCAATAGTAATGCATAGAAAGTTCAAATCAATTACTCTTTGACAAGAAGATGTTCTGTAAGTCTAATATGGCCTTCTGTATGGGTGAAGTAACATCAGAAGGACTCAATAGTAATGTATGGAAAGTCAAATCAAATCAATTACTCTTTGTCCATTAGATCAAATATGCAATACTCTATGGCTGACGTGTCATCAGAAGGCGTCAATAAAGGAGACTGTGTATAAAAAGTTCATGATCGAGGACTAATTTGCCAGAAATATATTCAGTAAGTCAAATGTAGACTTTTTGTATGTGTGACGTGACATCAGTAGGAGTCAATTGTAATGCATAAAAAGTTGAAGATCAAGTACTCTTTGACAAGAAATATGCCAATTAGGTCAAATATGCAATACTTTATAGCTGACTTATCATTAGAAGGAGTCAATGAGTATGTATAAAAAGTTCATGATTGAGGACTAATTTGCCAGTAATATGTTCAGTAGGTGAAACATGGGCTCATGTATGGCTGATGTATGGTAGATGCCACGTTTTGGACAATCCTTAAGTTGACGGGCGGGGTGTGGATGGGGCAGTTTATGTATTAATTTCTTGGTTCATATTTAAATTTCACCATAAAGAATCTGCATTTTTAGGTATGATGAGTATATTAAGGCTTGAGGCATGAGTACAGGTGCTGGTCATATAATTAGAATATCATCAAAAAGTTGATTTATTTCACTAATTCCATTCAAAAAGTGAAACTTGTATATTATATTCATTCATTACACACAGACTGATATATTTCAAATGTTTATTTCTTTTAATTTTGATGATTATAACTGACAACTAAGGAAAATCCCAAATTCAGTATCTCAGAAAATTAGAATATTGTGAAAAGGTTCAATATTGAAGACACCTGGTGCCACACTCTAATCAGCTAATTAAAAGACCTGCAAAGGCCTTTAAATGGTCTCTCAGTCTAGTTCTGTAGGCTACACAATCATGGGGAAGACTGCTGACTTGACAGTTGTTCAAAAGACGACCATTGACACCTTGCACAAGGAGGGCAAGACACAAAAGGTCATTGCAAAAGAGGCTGGCTGTTCACAGAGCTCTGCGTCCAAGCACATTAATAGAGAGGCGAAGGGAAGGAAAAGATGTGGTAGAAAAAAGTGTACAAGCAATAGGAATAACCGCACCCTGGAGAGGATTGTGAAACAAAACCCATTCAAAAATGTGGGGGAGATTCACAAAGAGTGGACTGCAGCTGGAGTCAGTGCTTCAAGAACCACTACGCACAGACGTATGCAAGACATAGGTTTCAGCTGTCGCATTCCTTGTGTCAAGCCACTCTTGAACAACAGACAGCGTCAGAAGCGTCTCGCCTGGGCTAAAGACAAAAAGGACTGGACTGCTGCTGAGTGGTCCAAAGTTATGTTCTCTGATGAAAGTAAATTTTGCATTTCCTTTGGAAATCAGGGTCCCAGAGTCTGGAGGAAGAGAGGAGAGGCACACAATCCACGTTGCTTGAGGTCCAGTGTAAAGTTTCCACAGTCAGTGATGGTTTGGGGTGCCATGTCATCTGCTGGTGTCGGTCCACTGTGTTTTCTGAGGTCCAAGGTCAACGCAGCCGTATACCAGGAAGTTTTAGAGCACTTAATGCTTCCTGCTGCTGACCAACTTTATGGAGATGCAGATTTCATTTTCCAACAGGACTTGGCTCTTGCACACAGTGCCAAAGCTACCAGTACCTGGTTTAAGGACCATGGTATCCCTGTTCTTAATTGGCCAGCAAACTCACCTGACCTTAACCCCATAGAAAATCTATGGGGTATTGTGAAGAGGAAGATGCGATATGCCAGACCCAACAATGCAGAAGAGCTGAAGGCCACTATCAGAGCAACCTGGGCTCTTATAACACCTGAGCAGTGCCACAGACTGATCGACTCCATGCCACGCCGCATTGCTGCAGTAATTCAGGCAAAAGGAGCCCCAACTAAGTATTGAGTGCTGTACATGCTCATACTTTTCATGTTCATACTTTTCAGTTGGCCAAGATTTCTAAAAATCCTTTCTTTGTATTGGTCTTAAGTAATATTCTAATTTTCTGAGATACTGAATTTGGGATTTTCCTTAGTTGTCAGTTATAATCATCAAAATTAAAAGAAATAAACATTTGAAATATATCAGTCTGTGTGTAATGAATGAATATAATATACAAGTTTCACTTTTTGAATGGAATTAGTGAAATAAATCAACTTTTTGATGATATTCTAATTATATGACCAGCACCTGTATATGGCTGAAGAATCATCAAGTGAGGCTATAAGTATCTACAGAAAATTCATGATCAAGGACTAATTTGCCAGAAATATGTTCAGTAGGTAAAATATGTGCTCATATTTGGCTGAAGTAACATCAGAATGAGTCTATGAGTATGTTGTGAAAGTTCAAGATTGAGCACTAATTTGCCAGAAATATGTTAATTAGGCCAAATATGCAATACTCTATGGCTGATGTATCATCAGGAGTCAATGAGTTTGTATAAAAAGTTTATGATCGAGGACTATTGGGACAGAAGAAATTTAAGTAGGTCTAATATTGACTTCTGTATGGCTGAAATAAAATCAGGAGTCAGTGTGTATGTATAGAAATTTCAAGATCGAGTACTCGTTGGCCAGAAATATGTTATTTAGGTCAAATATGGAATATAGTCTTTCTGATGTGACATCAGGAGTCAATGAGTCTGTTTAGAAATTTCATGACTGAGGACTAATTTCCCAGAAATATGTTCAGTAGGTCTAATATGGACTTCGGTATGGGTGAAGTAACATCAGAAGGAGTCAATGATAATGTATAAATAGTTAAACATTGAGTGCTCTTTGGCCAGAAATATGTCCATTAGGTCAAATATGCAATATTCTATGGGTGACGTATAATCAGGAATCAATGAGTATGTATAAAAAGTTCATGATCTAGGACTCTTGGGTTAGAAAAAATTTAATTAGGACTTCTGTATGGCTGAAACAAAATCCAGAAATAGTCAATGACTAGGTTTAGAAAGTTCAAGATCGAGTACTCTTGGGCCAGATATATGTTCAGTAGGTCAAATAAAGACTTCGATATGGCTTCGTTGACATCAGAAGGCATCAGTAAGTATATATAAAAATTTCAAGATCGAGTAATCTTTGGCCAGAAATATGTCCAGTAGGTCAAATTCTCTATGGCTGATGTATCACCAGAAGCAGTCAATGAGTTCATATAAAAAGTTTATCATTGGAGACTAATTTGTCAGAAATTTGTTCAGTAGGCCAAAATAGGTTTATATATGGCTGAAGTAACATCAGAGTGAATCAATGAATATTTATTGAAAGTTCATGATCGAGAATGGGCCAGAAATATGTTCATTAGGTCAAAAATGGACTACAGTATGGCTGATGTGACATATGTACATATAGTTGACAATATGTATATATAGTTCATGATCGATATATATGGCTGAAGAATCATCAGAGTGAGGCTGTAAGTATCTACAGAAAATTCATGATTAAGGACTAATTCAGTAGGTCAAATATGTGCTCATATATGGCTGAAGTAACATCAGAATGAGTCAATGAGTATGTTGTGAAAGTTCAAGATTAAGGACTAATTTGCCAGAAATATCTTAATTAGGCCAAATATGCAATACTCTAGGCTGATGTATCATCAGAAGGAGTCAATGAGTTTATATAAACAACTCATCATCGAGGACTAATTTGCCAGAAATTTGTTAATTAGGCCAAATACGCAATACTCTATGGCTGATGTATCATCAGAAGGAGTCAATGAGTTTATATAAAAAGCTCATCATCGAGGTCTAATTTGACATAAAAAAAAAAAAAAATTCAGTAGGTCAAAATGGGTTCATATATGGCTAAAGTAACATCAGAGTGAGGCAGTGAGTATGTATAGAAAGTTCATGATCGAGTACTCTTGGGTCATAAATATGTTCAGTAGGGTTAATATGGACTTCTGAATGTATCAGAAATCAGAAGTAGTCAGTGAGGATGTAAAGTGCTCATGGGCAAGGAATATGTTCAATTTGTCAAATATGGTCTACTGTCTGTCTGATGTAACATCAACAGTCAACGAGTCTGTATACAAAGTTCAGGATTGAGGACTAATTTGCCAGAAATATGTTCAATAGGTCTAATATGGTCTTCTGTGTAGCTGAAGTAACATCAGAGTTAGGCAATATATAGATGTATAGATAGTTCATGATCAAGGACTAATTTGCCACAAATGTGTTCAGCAAGTCTAATATGGACTTCTGTATGGGTGAAGTAACATCAGAAGGACTCAATGCATAGAAAGTCAAACCAAAAGCAATTACTCTTTGACAAGAAATATGTCGTTAAGTCAAATATGCAATACTTTATAGCTGACATATCATTAGGAGTCAATAAGTATGTATAAAAAGTTCATGATTGAGGACTAATTTGCCAGTAATCAGTAGGTGAAACATGGGTTCATGTATGGCTGATTTAACATCAGAGTGAGGAATATTTAGAAAGTTCATGATCGAGGACTCTTGGGACAGAAAAAAATTAAGTAAGGTATTAACCTGTATGGACCTGTATGGCTAAAATTAAATCAAAAGGAGTCAATGAATCTGGATAGTAAGTTCAAAATCGTGTACTCGGGCCAGAATTATGTTAATTATGTCAAATATGGTGTATTGTTTGTCCCGTGTAACATCAGAACGAGTCAACGAGTCTGTAAAGAAAGTCTGTAATGATCGCGGACTCTTGGGTCAGAAATATGTTCAGTAAGTCAAATATGGACTTCTATATGGCTGATTTGACATCAGAAAGCGTCAATGAGTATATAAAGTTCAAGATTGTGTACTAATTTGCCAGAAATATGTTCAGTAGGTCTAATATGGACTTCTGTATGGGTAAAGCAACATAAGATATAGTAATGTCAATAGTAATGTATGTAAAGTATTACATTAGATCAAATATGCAATACTCTATGGCTGAAGTAACATCAGAGTGAGGCATGTATATAAAGTTCATGATCCCGGACTCTTGGGTCAGAAATATGTTCGGTAAGTCAAATATGGACTTCTGTATGGCTGTAATAGAATAAAAAATAGTCAATGACTATGTATAGAAAGTTCAAAATTGAGTACTCTTGGGCCAGATATATGTTCAGTAGGTCAAATAAAGACTTTGATATGGCTTCTGTGACATCAGAAGCCGTCAGTAAGTATATAAAAAAATTTCAAGATCGAGTACTCTTTGGCCAGAAATATGTCCATTAGATCAAATTCTCTATGGCTGATGTATCACCAGAAGCAGTCAATGAGTTCATATAAAAAGTTCATCATCAGAGACTAATTTGCCCGAAATTTGTTAAGTAGGCCAAAATGGGTTCATATATGGCTGAAGTGACATCAGAGTAAGGCAATCAGTGGTGGACGAAGTACACAAATCAAGAACTTGAGTAAAAGTACAGATACGTATCATAAAATATTACTCAAGTGAAAGTATTTAGTGCTCCTTTTCAATTTTACTTGAGTGAAAGTACAAAAGTACTTGATTTTTAGTTTTAATGTAAAAAAGTACTGATAGATGAATGTTTATTTTGTAATTTTATATAGGCCACTTATATAATTTAATTTTATATTATGTATTTTATATAATCCTATTGCTCAAAATAATTATGAATGATTATGAATTGTTAAATAGCCTGCACTAGTCAGTATGGATGGAAGATTAGTGGATGCAGATACATAATATGTAATGTGTGTTGACAAACAATATAAAAACAGACGAAACATATAGGGCTAAATACATAACATTTAAACCAATTGCTGCAGCAGCGGGGAAGATGAACGTGCATGCGTTATTTTTTATTTGTTTCTTTCAAATAGAGATCATGATTCTCCCATGATTCTGAAGTAGACAACTAAACAAAATTGCATATAATTAATTAACTACAGAACAAAATATTAATTGCTGCAGTCTATTTAAAAATATTTAATTAATTAATTTAAAAAAAAATAGGTTTGAATGAATGATTTAATGACTCACTCATAACTATTTCACTTGTTTCATTACTGGATGAATCAATGTTTTTTAACAAATCTTTTGAATGAATCATTCAAGGTCAAATACATTTTAACAGTCACTTGTCGCCTCCTAGTGTCGTAACGATGTAATCGATACAACCGTTATTTGAAGCGGCAATTAGTTTTAAAATGTGATTTGATCTGATTGAATCGAGATCGCGATCTGTAGACACATTGATGTGGACGTGTCGCATTAAAGCATTTCAGTGGGCTTAAACAGATCGCCCTTTACAACAGATTTAGCTCAAAAACAACTGACCTAAATATGATTTTCAGTTACAATAATTCATCCTAAAATTCAACATTAGTAGGCTGACTTACTTTTCACCATCGGTCGTGCGCGCACCCAGAGGATCCCCAGTTCTTGGCTCATTTTCAGTCAGACTTGTAAATTCAGTTCTCTGGAGAGTCACTCTGAACGGATCATTGAATCAATGATTTGTTGACTCGAGAACAGCTGCAATACGATCAGTCCAATTCGCGAATGAATTGTTGATGTGATTTGTGAACCGATTTAACAGGATGATTGAAAAGAATCAGTTCGTGAACGAATCGGACACCGCTTTTGCGTCTCTGACCATGTGATGATTTCTTCATTTTAAAATGAGTAACGATATGTTTTATGAAATGTAGTGGCGTAAAAAGTACGATCTTATGCTTTGGAATTTAGTGAAGTAAAAATAAAAGTTGCTCAAAATAAAAATACTCGAGTAAAGTACAGATACTTGAAAAATGTACTTAAGTACAGTAAAGAAGTAAAAATACTTAGTTACTGTCCACCACTGAAGGCATTATGTAAATATGGTTCATGATCGATATATATGGCTGAAGAATCATCAGAGCGAGGCTATGAGTATCTACAGAAAATTCATGATCAAGGACTAATTTGCCAGAATATGTTCAGTAGGTCAAATATGTGCTTATATATGGCTGAAATAACATCAGAATGAGTCAATGAGCAAGCACTAATTTGCAGAAATATGTTAATTGGGCCAAATATGCAATACTCTATGGCTGATATATCATCCGAATGAGTTTATATAATAAGCTCATCATCGAGGTCTAATTTGCCAGAAATTTGTTCAGTAGGTCAAAATGGGTTCATATATGGCTGAAGTAACATCAGAGTTAGGCAATGAGTATGTATAGAATAGATTCATGATCGAGTACTCTTGGGTCAGAAATATGTTCAGTAGGGTTAATATCGGCTTCTGTATGGCTGAAATTAAATCAGAAGTAGTCAATCTGGATAGAAAGTTCTATATCAACTGGGCCAGAAATATACTTATTATGTCAAATATGGTGTACTGTTTGTCCGATGTAACACCAGAAGTAGCCAACGAGTCTGTAAAGAAAGTTAATGATCGCGGACTCTTGTGTCTGAAATATGTTCAGTAGGTCAAATATAGACTTTTAAATGGCTTATGTGACATTAGAAGGCGTCAATGTGTATACATAAAAACTTCAATGTCGAGTACTCTTTGGCCAGAAATATGTACAGTCGGTCAAATATGGACTTATGTCTGAGTTATCTAACATCAAATGGAGTCATGTATAGGAATTTCATGATCGAGGTCAAATTTACCAGAAATATGTTCAGCAGGTCTAATATGGATTTACGTATGGGTGAAGTTGCATTGCAATGGTACAGAACTTATGTAATACATCTTAAATGAACAATGCACAAACAGTGCATTGCTGATGTTATTCATCACTGCACAACGGATTAAGTTAGATCGTGTATGAAGTGCAATGCACATATTGAATGCACAAATGAAATGATTTTCAATGCACAAAATGAAATGTATTGCAATGCAAAAGAACATAAGTATGTGTTATCTTTTCTATTTACATCGGGTTAAGTTAGGTATGTGTTATCACTTCAGTGCACAACAGAATAAGTTAGTTTTGTATACAATGCAAGGGAAATAGAGCACATACTTTTAGGTCTTGTAATTCATGGCAATGCAACCACGCCTATCTCTGCAAAGCACAACGGACGAGTTAATTCATTCATTGCAACACCACATATGTTGTGTTTTCTCTTTTTAATGCATAATGAATAAGTTAATTCTTGTATACAATGCAAATAAACAGTTAGTTCTTGTATTTATTGCAATGCAACAGCATATGTGATTTGTTTTCTCTTCAATGCAATTCGATCGTCTATATATGCATATGTTATATTTTCAGTGCACAAATGATTCATATTTTACATTCATTGCATTTCTTTGTTCTTTTTACAATACAAGGAAACTGTGCATAGTTTATATGTAGTTCTTGTATGCGTTGCAATGCAACAGAACATATGTGTTACCTCTTTATTGCACAACGAATGTCATTTTAGTTCTTGTGTGTAACATTTCATAACATTGAGATGGTTCAGTAAGGCGGCTTGGTTTCATTAACGTGTTAATGTGATTTATTAACATCAAAGCTTTTGACTGAACACACGAGCAAAATGTGACTCATCAAACACTGTCACACTGGCTTGCTTCAATTCCTTTAACACTGCAACTCAACTCTTTTCAAGCACCTTTTCGCCGCCTAATGGATAAGGGACATATTACTTCTAACAACATTAAACTGTTTTATATCACAAACAGGACATAATTTCTTCTATGCACAGCGTAATAAGTTAACTATTGTATGCAATGCAATGAAACAGTTAGTTCTTGTATTTATTGCAATGAATATTATTGCAAATCAATATTATGATTTGTGTTTTCTCTTTAATGCACTAATGAAAAAGTTATTTCTTGTATGCAGCAAGCGCCTGTCGTGTGTTATCTCTTCACTGCACAAAGGATTCAGGATTCACTGCAGTGCACGTGATGTGTTACCTCTCAATGCCTAACGTTCATTCATCGCAACACCACATATGTTATGTGTTATTTTTTCAATGCATAAGAAATAAGTTTTTGTTTACAATGTAAGGAAGCAGTGCATAAAACTTACATGTTAGTTCTTGTGTGCATTGTAATACAACAGAACAGCGTAATACAGTGCAATGAAACAAGTTAGTTCTTGTGTCTATTACAATGCAACAGTGTATGTGATTTGTTTTCTTTTCAATTTACAAATGAAAGAGTTCGACAAGCACTTGTCATGTGTTATCTCTTCACTGCACAACAGAATAAGCAATGCAACGCACTTAGTTCATTCGTTGCAGCACCACCTAGCTTGTGTGTTATCTCTTCATTGCACAAAGAAATAAGTTAGTTCTGGTATACAATGCAAGGAAAGTGCATAACTTACATGTTGCAATGCAACAGCACATGTTATATTAATTTCTTCTATGCACAGCGTAATGACGAAATTAAAATTATAGCGTAACTATTGTATGCAATGCAATGAAACAGTTCTTAATGCATTGCAATATAACAGCATATGTGATTTGTTTTCTATTCAATGCACAAAGGAAAGAGTAAGTTCTTGTATGCAGTGCAACAAGCACCTGTCATGTTATCTCTTCAATGGACAACGGATTAGATTAGCTCTTTCATGCAATACCTGTGTTATGCAATACCTGTGTTATGTGTTAGCACTTCAGTGCAAGATCTTGCATGCAATGATCTTGCATGCAATGCAATGCAACAGTACATATGCAATGTAGTTCTTTTATGCAATGCAGTGCAACAACATATATATAATCTCTAAAATGCACAACGGAATAAGACAGGTCTCGTTTGCAATACATTGCATTGTGTTATGTGCACTTAATTGCAGAACAGATGAAGTTATAAAGTGCTGGCAAGGCAACAGCACATGTTATGCAGAGCGGATTATGTTAGTTCTGGCAAACAATGCAATGAAACAGAGCATATCTCCTGTTATTTTTCAGTGCAGAAGTTTATATGTCAGGTCTTTGTCGTGTATGCAATGAAATTATAGCACATGTTATGTGTTATCTCTTTAATGCACAACGGAATAACTGCATTTTACATGTTATTATTCAATACACAACGGCTACGCGTTATCACTAATGCATGAATAAGTTAACGGAATAAGCATACAATGCAATGCAACAACACATGTAATGCGGTTTCTCTTCAATGCACAACGGAATACGTTTGTTCTTGTATACAATGCAAAGAAACAAGTGCGTAGCTTTTATGTAATTCTTCATTGCATAACGGAATAAGTCAAGTGTTTGCAAAAGCACATATTGTGTCATCTCTTCAATGCACAACGGATTAGGTTAGATCTTTCATGAAATGCAATGGAACAATACATATGCAGTGTTATTTCTCTTCTATGCACAACGGAACAAGTTAGGTCTTATGCAGTGCAAAGAAATATAACATTACTTATGTGTTATTCTTCAACGCAACGAAAGAGTTAGTTCTTTTATGCAACGTAGTGCAACAAGCACCTGTCATGTTATCTCTCAATGCGCAACGGAATAATTCAATTATTGTATACAATGCAATGAATTAGAGCATTTTACATGTATTATTCTTCATTGCACAACGGTTACGCGCGTTAATGCATAACGGAATAACTTAAGTATGCAATGCAACAACACATGTCATGTGATATGTCTTCAATGCACAACGGATTTAGTTCTTGAATACAATGCAAAGAAACAAGTGCACAGCTTATATGTAATTCTTCATTAACGCACTAAGTTAGTTCTTCTGTGCATTGCAATGCAACAACACATATGTGTCATCTCTTCAATGCACAAAGATTGATCTTGCATGCAATGCAATGCCTAGATTCGATTAGATGTGAGTGGGTGTGTTATCTCTTCATTGCACATATGTTATATTAATTTCTTCTATGCACAACGTAATAAGTTAACTATTGTATGCAATGCAATGAAACAGTTCATAATGCGTTACAGTACAACAGCATATGTGATTTGTTTTCTCTTCAATGCACAAAGGAAAAAGTAAGTTCTTTTAGGCAACGCAGTGCAACAAGCACCTGTCATGTTATCTCTTCAATGCACGGATTAGATTAGCTTTTTCATGCAATGCAATGCAACAATACAAATGCAATGTTATTTCTCTTCCATGCACAACATTAGTTCTTGATACAATGCAAAGAAACAAGTGCACAGTTTATATGTGATTGTTGATTACATAACGGATTAAGTAGTTCCTGTATGCATTGCAATGCAACAATACATATGCAATGTTATTTCTCTTCCATGCACAGCGGAACAAGTTAGGTCTTATGCAGTGCAATGAAACACAACATGTCTCATTCTTCTACACGTGTTCTTCAATGTACAACGGTTATGCGTTATTTAAGGCATAACGGAATAAGTTAAAAGCATGCAATGCAATAGCACAAGTCTTGTGATATCTCTTCAGTGCACAACAGAACAAGTTAGATCTTGTATACAATGCAAACAAACAAGAGCACAGTTTATATGTAATTCTTCATTGTATAACGGACTGAGTTAAGTTTTTGTTATACAATGCAAAGAAACAAGTGCACAGTTTATGTGTAATTCATTGCATAAGGGATTAAGCTAGTTCTTGTATGCATTGCGATGCAACAACACAAATGTCATCTCTTCAATACACAGCAATTTAGGTTAATCTTGCATACAATGCAACAATACATATGCAACGTTATTTCTCTTCCATGCACAAGGGAACAATTAGTTCTTTTATGGAATGCAGTGCAATAACACCTGTGTAATGTGCAAGCACTTCAATGCATAACAGATAAAGTTATAAGGTGTGGGCAATGCAGTAGCGGTATTAGTATGTTATGCAGAGCGGATTAAGTTAGTTCTGGCAAACAATGCAATGTGGCATTTAGAATGCAATACTTTGCTTTCAATTATCAAACATGTTTGGCATTGCAAATAAACAACAATTTGTTTAGCACACAACATTACAAATTTTAAGTCGTATGTTAAATGACATTTAATGAGACAATCTTTCGAATTCAGTTTCATTCATTTCTTCTTTACTAGCAAGCTAAATGAACAGGACTTAAATCAATGTGCAAGCAAACGTAAAGCCTCTAGGTGGCTGCAGAGGATCACTCATTGGCTCATATGCATTCATATTTAAACATACATTATAGGTAAATATCTTATCATAAAATTTTCCAATTAGATTTATTTTAGACATTGTAAAAGCACTATTATAACAATAAAATAACTGTTTCTTATTATTTAGCTTTTTTTGTTGTTGTTGTTCTTGAAAAGTATCAGTTTTTTGCAATTCTGCCAAATTGTTTTACAAGCTGTTTTTTGTGTCTGCATTTGTTCTCCGTTAATGTTTTATGGTGTCACAGCGAGTGTTCTGAATTGTAGTCCCGCGTCTTCATTATTTATATGGGGAGGGGGCGCCGTTGTATCAATACATATTGTGTCATCTCTTCAATGCACAACGGATTAGGTTAGATCTTTCACGAAATGCAATAGAACAATACATATGCAATGTTATTCCTCTTCCATGCACAACGGAACAAGTTAGGTCTTATGCAGTGCAATGAAATATAACATTACTTATATGTTATTCTTCAACGCACAATCGCTTTCAACGCTTCAAAGAGTAAGTTCTTGTATGCAACGCAGTGCAACAAGCACCTGTCATGTTATCTCTTCAATGCACAACGGATTAGATTAGCTCTTTCATGCAATGCAATGCAACAAAACAAATGCAATGTTATTTCTCTTCCATGCACAACATTAGTTCTTGATACAATGCAAAGAAACAAGTGCACACTTTATATGTAATAGTTTATTGCATAACGGATTAAGTAGTTCTTGCAATGCAACAACATATATATAATCTCTAAAATGCACAAGCGAATAAGACAGGTCTCGTTTGCAATACATTGCAACAGCACATATGTGTCATCTCTTCAATTCACAACGGATTAGATTAGCTCTTTCATGCAATGCAATGCAACAAAACATGTGCAATGTTATTTCTCTTCCATGCACAACGGAACAAGTTAGGTCTTATGCAGTGCAATGAAATACAACATGCCTTATTTAGTTCTTGACAATGCAGAAGTTAATGTCAGGTCATTGTCTTGTATGAAATTAAATATATAAATTGTGTGTTATTCTTCAACAGCATTTGAACATTTTGAACACAACGGCTACGCGTTATCTCTTTAATGTATGTTAATGCAAGTTAGGTTAACGGAATAAGTTAAGCATACAATGCAATGCAACAACACTTAAGTGTCATCTCTTCAATACACAACGATTAGGTTAGATCTTGCATGCAATGCAATGCAACAGTACATATGCAATGTAGTTCTTTTATGCAATGCAGTGCAACAACATATATATAATCTCTAAAATGCACAACGGAATAAGACAGGGCTCGTTTGCAATACATTGCATTGTGTTATGTGCTAGCACTTCATTGCAGAACAGATGAAGTTATAAAGTGTTGGCAATGCAACAGCACATGTGCAATGCAGTGCAACAATGCAGTGCAACAACATATATATACATATATATATATAATCTCTAAAATGCAAACAGATGCATATAAAGTGTTGGCAATGCAACAGCACATATGTTATGCAGAGCGGATTATGTTAGTTCTGGCAAGCAGTGCAATGAAACAAAGCATATCTCCTGTTATTCTTCAGTGCAGAAGTTTATATTTCAGGTCTTTGTCGTGTATGCAGTGAAATTATAACACATGTTATGTGTTATCTCTTTAATGCACAACGGAATAACTCAGATACGGCTACGCGTTATCACTAATGCATGAATAAGTTAACGGAATAAGTTAAGCATACAATGCAATGCAACAACACATGTCATGCGATATCTCTTCAATGCACAACGGAATACGTTTGTTCTTGTGTACAATGCAAAGAAACAAGTGCGAAGCTTATATGTAATTTTTCATTGCATAACGGAATAAGTCAGGTGTTTGCAACAGCACATATTGTGTCATCTCTTCAATGCACAACGGATTAGGTTACACCTTTCATGAAATGCAATGGAACAATACATATGCAATGTCATTTCTCGTCCATGCACAACGGAACAAGTTAGGTCTTATGCAGTGCAAAGAAATATAACATTACTTATGTTAGTTAGTTCTTTTATGCAACGTAATGCAACAAGCACCTATCATGTTATCTCTCAATGCGCAACGGAATAACGCAGTTATTGTATGCAATGCAATGAATTAGAGCATTTTACATGTATTATTCTTCATTGTACAACGGTTACGCGCGTTAATGCATAACGGAATAACTTAAGTATGCAATGCAACAATACATGTCATTGATATGTCTTCAGTGCACAACGGATTTAGTTCTTGAATACAATGCAAAGAAACACGTGCACAGCTTAAATGTAATTCTTCATTAAATAACGCATTAAGTTAGTTCTTCTGTGCATTGCAATGCAACAACACATATGTGTCATCTCTTCAATGCACAAAGATTGATCTTGCATGCAATGCAATGCTTGGATTCGGCCCACATCTGACCCACGAATAATCCACATGTAGCAGATGTGAGTGGGTGTGTTATCTCGTCATTGCACAAAGGAGTAAGTTAGTTCTTGGATACAATGCAAGGAAACAGTGCATAACTTACATGTAGCAATGCAACAGCACATATGTTATATTAATTTCTTCTATGCACAGCGTTAACTATTAACTATTAACTAAGTAAACTATTGTAAGCAATGCAATGAAACAGTTCATAATGCATTGCAATACAACAGCATATGTGATTTCTCTTCAATGCACAAAGGAAAGAGTAAGTTCTTGTATGCAACGCAGTGCAACAATCACCTGCCATGTTATCTCTTCAATGCACAACGGATTAGATTAACTCTTTCATGCAATGCAATGCAACAATACATATGCAATGTTATTTCTCTTCCATGCGCAAGGAAACAATTAGTTCTTTTATACAATGCAGTGCAACAACACCAGTGTTATGTGCAAGCACTTCAAAGTATAACAGATAAAGTTATAAAGTGTGGGCAATGCAATTCTGGCAAGCAATGCAGTTAAACAGAGAATATCTCGAGTTATTCTTCAATGTAGAAGTTAATATGTCAGGTCTTTGTCGTGTATGCCATAAAATATAAGTTTTGTGTTATCTCTTCAATGCACAACGGCTACGCGTTATCGCTTTAATGCATGAATAAGTTCAATTAACATAACGGAATAAGTTAAGAATGCAATGCAATAACACATGTCATGTGATATCTCTTCAATGCACAACGGAACAGGTTAGATCTTTCATGCAATGCAATGCAACAATACAAATGCAATGTTATTTCTCTTCCATGCACAACATTAGTTCTTGATACAATGCAAAGAAACAAGTGCACAGTTTATATGTAATTGTTCATTGCAATGTAACAACACATATATATAATCTCTAAAATGCACAACCGAATAAGACAGGTCTCGTTTGCAATGCATTGCAACAGCACATATGTGTCATCCCTTCAATGCACAACGGATTAGATTAGCTCTTTCATGCAATGCAATGCATTACATATGCAATGTTATTTCTCTTCCATGCACAACGGAACGAGTTAGGTCTTATGCAGTGCAATGAAATATAACATTACTTATATGTTATTCTTCAACGCACAATGGAATTATTTAGTTCTTGACAATGCAGAAGTTAATATATCAGGACTTTGTCTTGTATGCAATGAAATAACAGCACATAAGTTGTGTGTTATTCTTCAATACACAACGTCTACGCGTTATCTCTTTAATATATATTAATGCAAGTTAAGTTGACGGAATAAATTAAGCATACGGAATATGCTTGCAATACAAGCATATTCCGTTGTATCAATACATATTGTGTCATCTCTTCAACGCACAACGGATTAGGTTAGATCTTTCATGAAATGCAATAGAACAATACAAATGCAATGTTATTTCTCTTCCATGCACAACGGAACAAGTTAGGTCTTATGCAGTGCAATAAAATACAACGCACAGTGGAATATTTAGTTCTTGACAATGCAGAAGTTAATGTCAGGTCATTGTCTTGTATGAAATTAAATATATAAATTGTGTGTTATTCTTCAACAGCATTTGAACATTTTGAACACAACGGCTACGCGTTATCTCTTTAAAGTATGTTAATGCAAGTTAGGTTAACGGAATAAGTTAAGCATCCAATGCAATGCAACAACACTTAAGGGTCATCTCTTCAATACACAAAGATTAGGTTAGATCTTGCAATGCAATGCAATGCAACAGTACATATGCAATGTAGTTCTTTTATGCAATGCAGTGCAACAACATATATATATTCTTTAAAATGCACAACGGAATAAGACAGGTCTCGTTTGCAATACATTGCATTGTGTTATGTGCTAGCACTTCATTGCAGAACAGATGAAGTTATAAAGTGTTGGCAATGCAACAGCACATGTGCAATGCAGTGCAACAACATATATATATATATATATATATATATATATGTATATATATATATATATATATATAATCTCTAAAATGCAAACAGATGCATATAAAGTGTTGGCAATGCAACAGCACATATGTTATGCAGAGCGGATTATGTTAGTTCTGGCAAGCAATGCAATGAAACAGAGCATATCTCCTGTTATTCTTCAGTGCAGAAGTTTATATGTCAGGTCTTTGTCGTGTATGCAGTGAAATTATAACACATGTTATGTGTTATCACTTTAATGCACAACGGAATAACTCAGATATTGTGCATTTTACATGTTATTATTCAATACACAACGGCTACGCCTTATCACTAATGCATGAATAAGTTAAAAGCATACAATGAAATGCAACAACACATGTCATGCGATATCTCTTCAATGCACAACGGAATACGTTTCTTCTTGTATACAATGCAAAGAAAGTGTTGGCAATGCAACAGCACATATGTTATGCAGAGCGGAATATGTTAGTTCTGGCAAGCAACTAACGATTAGGTTAGATGCAATGCAACAGTGCAGAAGTTTATATGTCAGGTCTTTGTCGTGTATGCAGTGAAATTATAGCACATGTTATGTGTTATCTCTTTAATGCACAACGGAATAACTGCATTTTACATGTTATTATTCAATACACGACGGCTACGCGTTATCACTAATGCATGAATAAGTTAACGGAATAAGCATACAATGCAATGCAACAACACATGTAATGCGATTTCTCTTCAATGCACAACGTTTGTTCTTGTACACAATGCAAAGAAACAAGTGCGTAGTACTTATATGTAATTCTTCATTGCAACGGCTTAGGTTACATCTTTTATGAAATGCAATGGAACAATACATATGCAATGTTATTTCTTCCACGCACAACGGATTTAGTTCTTGAATACAATGCAAAGAAACAAGTGCAGAGCTTATATGTAATTCTTCATTAAATAACGCACTAAGTTAGTTCTTCTGTACATTGCAATGCAACAACACATATGTGTCATCTCTTCAATGCACAAAGATTGATCTTGCATGCAATGCAATGCCTAGATTCGATTAGATGTGAGTGGGTGTGTTATCTCTTCATTGCACAAAGGAATAAGTTAGTTCTTGGATACAATGCAAGGAAACAGTGCATAACTCACATGTAGCAATACAACAGCACATATGTTATATTAATTTCTTCTATGCACAGCGTAATAAGTTAATTATTGTATGCAATGCAATGAAACAGTTCATAATGCGTTACAGTACAACAGCATATGTGATTTGTTTTCTTTTCAATGCACAAAGGAAAAAGTAAGTTCTTTTAGGCAACGTGTTATCTCTTCTATCTTATCTCTTCATGGTATTCTCTTCAATGCACAACGGATTCCGTTAGAATCCGTTAGATTAGATTAGCTTTTTCATGCAATGCAATGCAATGTTATTTCTCTTCCACGCACAACATTAGTTCTTGATACAATGCAAAGAAACAAGTGCACAGTTTATATGTAATTGTTCATTGCATAACGGATTAAGTAGTTCCTGTATGCATTGCAATGCAACAATACATGATATAATGTTAATAATGCACAACGGAACAAGTTAGGTCTTATGCAGTGCAATGAAACACAACATGTCTCATTCTTCTACACGTGTTCTTCAATGTACAACGGTTATGCGTTATCTATTTAAGGCATAACGGAATAAGTTAAAAGCATGCAATGCAATGCAACAGCACAAGTCTTGTGATATGTCAGTGCACAACAGAACAAGTTAGATCTTGTATACAATGCAAACAAACAAGAGCACAGTTTATATGTAATTCTTCATTGTATAACGGACTGAGTTAAGTTTTTGTTATACAATGCGAAGAAACAAGTGCACAGTTTATGTGTAATTCATTGCATAAGGGATTAAGCTAGTTCTTGTGTGCATTGCGATGCAACAACACAAATGTCATCTCTTCAATACACAGCAATATAGGTTAATCTTGCATACAATGCAACAATACATATGCAACGTTATTTCTCTTCCATGCACAAGGGAACAATTAGTTCTTTTATGGAATGCAGTGCAATAACACCTGTGCAAGCACTTCAATGCATAACAGATAAAGTTATAAGGTGTGGGCAATGCAGTAGCGGTATTAGTATGTTATGCAGAGCGGATTAAGTTAGTTCTGGCAAACAATGCAATGTGGCATTTAGAATGCAATACTTTGCTTTCAATTATCAAACATGTTTGGCATTGGCATTTTAGACATTGTAAAAGCACTATTATAACAATAAAATAACTGTTTCTTATTATTTAGCTTTTTTTGTTGTTGTTGTTCTTGAAAAGTATCAGTTTTTTGCAATTCGGCCAAATTGTTTTACAAGCTGTTTGTGTCTGCATTTGTTCTCCGTTAATGTTTTATGGTGTCACAGCGAGTGTTCTGAATTGTAGTCCCGCGTCTTCATTATTTATATGGGGAGGGGGCGCCGTTGTATCAATACATATTGTGTCATCTCTTCAATGCACAACGGATTAGGTTAGATCTTTCACAAAATGCAATAGAACAACACATATGCAATGTTATTTCTCTTCCATGCACAACGGAACAAGTTAGGTCTTATGCAGTGCAATGAAATATAACATTACTTATATGTTATTCTTCAACGCACAATCGCTTTCAACGCTTCAAAGAGTAAGTTCTTGTATGCAACGCAGTGCAACAAATGCAATGTTATTTCTCTTCCATGCACAACATTAGTTCTTGATACAATGCAAAGAAACAAGTGCACACTTTGTATGTAATAGTTTATTGCATAACGGATTAAGTAGTTCTTGTATGCATTGCAATGCAACAACACATATATATAATCTCTAAAATGCACAACCGAATAAGACAGGTCTCGTTTGCAATACATTGCAACAGCACATATGTGTCATCCCTTCAATTCACAACGGATTAGATTAGCTCTTTCATGCAATGGAATGCAACAAAACATATGCAATGTTATTTCTCTTCCATGCACAACGGAACAAGTTAGGTCTTATGCAGTGCAATAAAATACAACATGTCTTATGTGTTATTCTTCAACGCACAATGGAATAGTTAGTTCTTGACAATGCAGAAGTTAATATGTCAGGTCTTTGTCTTGTATGCAATGAAGTAACAGCACATAAATTATGTGTTATTCTTCAATACACAACGGCTACGCGTTATCTCTTTAATGTATGTTAATGCAGTTAGGCTAACGGAATAAGTTAAGCAACAAATGCAATGCAACAACACTTAAGTGTCATCTCTTCAATACACAACGATTAGGTTAGATGCAATGCAACAGTACATATGCAATGCAATGCAAAAATACATATGCAATGTAGTTCTTTTATGCAATGCAGTGCAACAATGCAGTGCAACAACATATATATGCAATCTCTAAAATGCAAACAGATGAAGTTATAAAGTGTTGGCAATGCAACAGCACATATGTTATGCAGAGCGGATTATGTTAGTTCTGGCAAGCAATGCAATGAAACAGAGCATATCTCCTGTTATTCTTCAGTGCAGAAGTTTATATGTCAGGTCTTTGTAGTGTATGCAGTGAAATTATAGCACATGTTATGTGTTATCTCTTTAATGCACAACGGAATAACTCAGATACGGCTACGCGTTATCACTAATGCATGAATAAGTTAACGGAATAAGTTAAGCATACAATGCAATGCAACAATACGTCATGCGATATCTCTTCAATGCACAACGTTTGTTCTTGTACACAATGCAAGAAACAAGTGCGTAGTACTTATATGTAATTCTTCATTGCAACGGCTTAGGTTACATCTTTCATGAAATGCAATGGAACAATATATATGCAATGTTATTTCTTCCATGCACAACGGAACAAGTTAGGTCTTATGCAGTGCAAAGAACTATAACATTACTTATGTGTTATTCTTCAACGCAAAATAGAAAGAGTTAGTTCTTTTATGCAACGTAGTGCAACAAGCACCTGTCATGTTATCTCTTCAATGCGCAACGGAATAACGCAGTTATTCTATGCAATGCAATGAATTAGAGCATTTTACATGTATTCTTCATTGCACAACGGTTACGCGCGTTAATGCATAAAGGAATAACTTCAGTATGCAATGCAACAACACATGTCATTGATATGTCTTCAATGCACAACGGATTTAGTTCTTGAATACATTGCAAAGGAACAAGTGCACAGCTTATATGTAATTCTTCATTAAATAACGCATTAAGTTAGTTCTTCAGTGCATTGCAATGCAACAACACATATGTGTCATCTCTTCAATGCACAAAGATTGATCTTGCATGCAGTGCAATGCTTAGATTCGGCCCACATCTGACCCAAGAATAATCCGCATGTACCAGATGTGAGTGGGTGTGTTATCTGTTCATTGCACAAAGGAATAAGTTAGCTCTTGGATACAATGCAAGGAAACAGTGCATAACTTACATGTAGCAATGCAACAGCACATATGTTTCTTCTACACATAATTTCTTCTATGCAAAGCATAATAAAGTTAACTATTGTAAGCAATGCAATGAAACAGTTCATAATGCATTGCAGTACAACAGCATATGTGATTTGTTTTTTCTTCAATGCACAAAGGAAAGAGTAAGTTTTTGTATGCAACGCAGTGCAACAATCACCTGTCATGTTATCTCTTCAATGCACAATGGATTAGATTAGCTCTTTCATGCAATGCAATGCAACAATACAAATGCAATGTTATTTCTCTTCCATGCACAACATTAGTTCTTGATACAAAGCAAAGAAACAAGTGCACAGTTTATATGTAATTGTTCATTGCAATGCATCAACACATATATATATATATATATATATATATATATATATAATCTCTAAAAAGCACAACCAAATAAGACAGGTCTCGTTTGCAAATACATTGCAACAGCACATATGTGTCATCCCTTCAATCCACAACGGATGTTATGTGATTAGCTCTTTCATGCAATGCAATGCAACAATACATATTCAATGTTATATCTCATCCATGCACAACGGAACAAGTTAGGTCTTATGCAGTGCAATGAAATACAACATGTCTTATTGTGTTATTTTTCAAAGCACAATGGAATTATTTAGTTCTTGACAATGCAGAAGTTAATATGTCAAGTCTTTGTCTTGTATGCAATGAAATAACAGCACATAAATTATGTGTTATTCTTCAATACACAACGTCTACGCGTTATATCTCTTTAATATATGTTAATGCAAGTTAAGTTGACGGAATAAGTTAAGCATACACATATGTGTCATCTCTTCAATGATTGGTCTTGCATGCAATGCAATGCCTAGATTCGGCCCACATCTGACCCACGAATAATCCACATGTACCAGATGTGGGCCATAAATGGGCGACAGTATATTGCTGTCTGAGTTGGGATTCTCGTTTGCAATACATTGCAACAGCACATGTGTGTCATCTCTTTCATGCAAAACGGAATAGATTAGCTCCTTCATGCAATGCATGCAACGTGCGACGTTAATATAACCTCTCAGGTCCCAGATGATGCATCAGCCGGACAGTAGTTAATATTTGAACAAATAAAAATATTTTAAACCAAAGAGATCTCGGACATTATCTTTCTTTATATACTCAATGACTCCTTCTGTGACATTCCAATTTGAATTACTGAACAGATTTCTGGGCAAAGAGACCACGATCTTGAACTTTCTAAACTTACTCTTTAACTCTTTCTGTTACATCAACTAGACGGTAGCACGTATTTGACCTTTTGAACCTATTTCCTAAGAGTTATAGACACCTTCTGATGATAATTCAGCCAGTCCATATATGACATACTGAATACTTTCTGGCCAAAGAGTCCTCTGACATAAACTTTCCATATATACTTATAGACTCCTTCTGGTGTTTCATCAGCATGACAGTAGTCCTTATTTGACCGATATAAAACTTCTTTAGTTTAGTACATATTTGACCACCTGAACAAATGGATAAGGGACATATTACTTATAACGACTTTAAACTTTTTTATATCACAAACAGCACATAATTTCTTCTATGCACAGCATAAGTTAACTACTGTATGCAATGCAATGAAATAGTTCTTGTATTTATTGCAATGCCAACAGCATATAGGATTTGTGTTTTCTTTTTAATGAACTAATGAAAGAGTAATTTCTTGTATGCAACAAGCGCCTGTTATGTGTTCTCTTCAATGCAAAAAAGGATTAAGTTACTGCAGTGCACGTTATATGTTACCTCTCAATATCTAACGTTCATTCATCGCAACACCACATATGTTATGTGTTATTTCTTCAATGCGTAAGAAATAAGTTAGTTTTTGTTTACAATGTAAGGAAGCAGTGCACAACAACCCAGCGTAATACGTTAATTATTGTATGCAATGCAATGAAACAGTTAATTCTTGTGTCTATTACAATGCAACAGTATATGTGATTTGTTTTCTTTTCAATTTACAAATGAAAGAGTTCGTTCTTGTATGCAATGCAGTGCAACAAGCACGTGTCATGTGTTATCTCTTCATGGCACAAATGAATGATTTAGTTCTTGTATACAATGAAAGGAAACAGTGCAATAACTTGTGGAATAACTTAAGTATGCAATGCAATGCGACAACACATGTCATGTGATATGTCTTCAATGCACAACGGATTTAGCTCTTGAATACAATGCAAAGAAACAAGTGCACAGCTTATGTGTAATTCTTCATTAAATGACGCATTAAGTTAGTTCTTCGGTGCATTGCAATGCAATAACACATATGTGTCATCTCTTCAATGCACAACAATTGATCTTGCATGCAATGCAATGCCTAGATTCGGCCCACATCTGACCCACGAATAATACGCATGTGAGTGAGTGTGTTATCTGTTCATTGCACAAAAGGAATAAGTTACTTCTTGGATACAATGCAAGGAAACAGTGCATAACTTATATGTTGCAATGCAACAGCACATATGTTATATTAATTTATTTCATACACAGCGTAATAAGTTAACTATTCTATGCAATGCAATGAAACAGTTCTTAATGCATTGCAATACAACAGTATATGTGATTTGTTTTCTCTTCAATGCACAAAGGAAAGAGTAAGTTCTTGTATGCACAACGGATTAGATTTGCTCTTTCATGCACAACAATACAAATGCAATGTTATTTCTCTTCCATGCACAACATTAGTTCTTGTATACAATGCAAAGAAACAAGTGCACAGTTTATATGTAACAGTTTATTGCATAGCGGAATAAGTAGTTCTTGTATGCATTGCAATGCAAAAACAACATATATATAATCTCTAAAATGCACAACCGAATAAGACAGGTCTCGAATGCAGTACATTGCAACAGCACATGTGTCATCCCTTCAATCCACAACGGTGGATTAGATTAGCTCTTTCATGCAACGCAATGCAACAATACATATGCAATGTTATTTCTCCTCCATGCACAACGGAACAAGTTAGGTCTTATGCAGTGCAATGAAATACAACATGTCTCATTCTTCTACATGTGTTCTTCAATGTACAACGGTTATGCGTTATCTATTGCATAAAGGAATAATTTAAAAGCATGTAATGCAATGCAACAGCACATGTCTTCAATATCTCTTGATATCTCTTCAATGCACAACAGAACAAGTTAGATCTTGTATACAATGCAAATAAACAAGTGCACAAGTTATATGTAATTCTTCATTGTATAACGGATTAAGTTAAGTTTATGTTGTACAATGCAAAGAAAGAAGTGCACAGCTTATATGTAATTCATTGCATAAGGGATGAAGTTAGTTCTTGTATGCATTGCGATACAACAACACAAGTGTCATCTCTTCAATACACAACAATTAGGTTAATCTTGCATGCAATGCAACAATACATATGCAATGTTATTTCTCTTCCATGCGCAAGGGAACAACTGAACAAACGCACAACATATAATAAACTGTGGACGCGTTTAACTGAGTTACCGTGTAATTTATTAAGAACGTACAATGCATAGACTGAGAATGCTAGAGACAATTTAAAAACAATAACAGGTAATCTTCAAGGAATAGCAATAGTGTTGTGTGTTGTAAAATAAAGCATTGAAGGTGAGCAGTAAATTAACAATTTAGAATCTGATTTGCATCACATAAATGTCATTAAACAATGATTTAAAAATAGAACTTTGACTAAGAATTATGTTTTTACAATTCACTTGGAGCATTAAAGCAATGCAATGTGGCATTAGAATGCAGTACTTTGCTTTCAGCTATCAAACATGTTTGGTATTGCAAATAAACAAGAATTTGTTTAGCACACAACATTACAACATTTAAGCCGTATGTTAAATGACATTTAATGAGACAATCTTTCGAATTCAGTTTCATTCATTTGTTCTTTACTAGCAAGCTAAATTAACAGGACTTAAACCAATGTGCAAGCAAACGTATGCATTCATATTTAAACATACATTATAGGTAAATATCTTATCAAAAAATTTTCCAGTTAAATTTATTTTAGCCAATGTAAAATCACTATTATAACAATAAAATAACTTTCTTCTCATTTAGCTTTTTTTTTGTTCTGAAAAGTATCTCTCTTTTTTTTTGCAATTTTATGCAATTCTGCCAGATTGTTTTACAAGCTGACGCATGAGACGTCGATCATGAACGTTTCATATATTACTATTGACTTCTGATGTTACTTCACCCATAACGACCTACTGAACATATTTCTGACAAATTAGTCATCGATCATGAAGTTTCTATACATACTCCATCTGATATTAGATCAGCCAGAGAGTAGTCCATATTTGATCGACTGAACATATTACTGACCCGAGTACTCGATCTTGAACTTTCTGTCCCAAGATTCCTCGATAATGATTTTTCTATACAAACTCATTACCTCACTCTGATGTTACTTCAGCCATACATGATCCCATGTGTGACCGACTTGAACATATTTCTGGCACATTACTCCTCGATCATGAACTTTTTTATACATACTCAATGACTCCCTTTTATGTTAGAACAGCCAGATAGTTGTCCATATTTGACATAATGAACATATTCCTGGCCAAAGAGTACTCGATCTTGAACGTTCGGCACATATTCATTGACTCCATCTGACTTTATTTCCGCCAGATAGTTGTCCATATTTGACATAATTAACATATTCCGGGCCTAAGAGTATTCGATCGTAAATGTACATACTCATTGACTCCTTCTGATTTTATTTCCACCATTCAGAATTCCGTATTAAACCCACTTAATGTTTTTTCAAGATCATGATGTTTCTATACATACTCATTACCTCACTCTGATGTTACTTCAGCCAGACAGTAGTCCATATTTGATCGAATGAATATATTACTGGCCAAAGAGTATTCAATGTTGAACATTTTATATAAACTCTACGATGCCTATACTGATGTCACATCAGCCGTACATGAGCCCATGTGTGACCAACTGAATATATTTCTGGCATATTAGTCCTCGATCATGAACTTTTTATACAACTCATTGATTCCTTCTGATTTTTTTTCCACCATTCATGAGTCTATATTAAACTGACTTAATTTTTTTTGTCCCAAGAGATCAACATATTTCTGAACCGAGAGTCGTCGATTATGAACTTTTCATATATTACTACTGACTCATTTTGATGTTACTTCACCCACACCGAAGACCATATTAGACCTACTGAACATATTTCTGGCAAATTAGTCTTCGAACATGAACATTTATTTCCGCAATACAGAAGTCCATATAAAACCGACTTAAATTTTTTCTGCCCCAAGAGTCCTCGATCATGATTTTTCTATACACTCAATACCTCTCTCTGATGTTATTTCAGCCAGACAGTAGTCCATATTTGATAGACTGAACATATTACTGGCAAATTAGTCCTCGATTATGAAGATTTCTGACCCGAGAGTCGTCGACTTTAAACTTTTCATATATTACTTCTGACTCATTCTGATGTTACTTCACCCACACAAAAGTCCATGTTAGACCTACTTAACATGATATCAGCAATACAAAAGTCCATATTTGACCTACTAAGCATATTTCTGACCCAAGAGTACTTGATCTTGAACTTTGTATACATACTCATTGAATCCTTCTGATGTTACTTCAGCCAAACATGAGCCCATGCGTGTCATATTTCTGGCAAATTAGTCCTCAATCATGAACATTTTATACATACTCATTGACTCCTTTTGATGTTAGATCAGTCAGACATTACTCCATATTTGAGATAATAAACATGTTCCAGGCCCAAGAGTACTTGATCTTGGACATTTTTTACGTACGCATTGAATCGTTCTGATTTTATTTCCGACATTCAGAAGTCCATATTGAACCTACTTAAATTTTTTCTATCCCAAGAATCCTCGATAATAATTTTTCTATACAAATTCATTACCTCACTCTGATGTTACTCAAGCAATACAGGAGACAGAAGATCTACTGAACACATCTTTGGCCAGAAATATGTCCAATAGGTGAAATTCTCTATGGCTTGATGTATCACCAGAAGCAGTCAATGAGTTTATATAAAAAAGCTCATCATCGACAACTAATTTGCCAGAAATTTGTAAATTAGACCAAATGCAATACTATATGAGTCATTGAGTTTTTGTAAAAAGTTTATGACTGAGGACTCTTGGGAAAGAAGAAATTTAAGGAGGTCTAATATTGATCTGTTTGGCTGAAATAAAATCAGTATAGAATATGTATAGAACTTTCAAGATCGAGGACTCTTGGGCCAGAAATATGTATTTAGGTCAAATATGGAATACAGTCTTTCTGATGTAACATCAGGAGTCAATGAGTCTGTTTAGAAATTTCATGACTGGACTAATTTCCAACAAATATGTTCAGTAGGTCTAATATGGACTTCTCTATGGGTGAAGTAACATCAGAAGGAGTCAATGATAATGTATAAAAAAATTCATGATTGACTGCTCTTTGGCCAGAAATATGTCCATTAGGTCAAATATGCAATATTCTATGGGTGAAGTATAATCAGGAATCAATGAGTATGTATAAAACGTTCATGATTTAGGACTAATTTGCCAGAACAATGTTCAGTAGGTCAATACGGTTGAAGTAACATGTAATGAGTGTAAAAAAAGTTTAAAATCGAGTGCTCTTTGGCCAGAAATATGTAAATTAGGTCAAATATGCAATACTCTATGGCTGAAGTAACATCAGAGTGAGGCATGTAATATAAAGGTCATGATCCAGGACTCTTGGGACAGAAAAAATTTAATTAGGTCTAATATGTATGGCTGAAACAAAATCAGAAATAGTCAATGACTATGTATAGAAAGTTCAAGATCGAGTATTCTTGTGCCAGATATATGTTCAGTAGGTCAAATAAAGACTTCGATGTGGCTTCTGTGACATGAGAAGGCGTCAGTATGTATATATAAAAAATTGAAGATCTATTACTATTTGGCCAGAAATATGTCTATTAGGTCAAATTCTCTATGGCTGATGTATCACCAGAAGCAGTCAATGAGTTCATATAAAAAGTTCATCATCGGAGACTAATTTACCAGAAATTTGTTCAGTAGGCCAAAATAGGTTCATAAATGGCTAAAGTAACATCAGAGTGAATCAATGAATATGTCTTGAAAGTTCACGATCAAGTACTCTTGGGCCAGAAATAGGTCAACAATGGACAGTATGGCTGATGTGACATCAGAGTAAGGCAATATGTAAATATGCTTCATGATCGAAATATATGGCTGAAGAATAATCAGAGTGAGGCTATGAGATCTACAGAAAATTCATGATCAAGGACTAATTTGCCAGAAATATGTTAATTAGGCCAAATATGCAATATTCTAAGGCTGATGTGTCATCAGAAGGAGTCAATGAGTTTATATATAAAAAGCTCATCATCGAGGTCTAATTTGCCAGAAATTTGTTAAATAGGTCAAAATGGGTGCATATTGGGCTAAACTAATATCAGCGTGAGGCAGTGAGTATATATAGAAAGTTCATGATCGAGAACTCTTGGGTCAGAAATTAGGGTTAATATGGACTTCTGAATGGCGGAAATAAAATCAGAAGTAGTCAATGAGTCTGTTTAGAAATTTCATGACTGAGGACTAATTTCCAACAAATATGTTCAGTAGGTCTAATATGGACTTCTGTATGGGTGAAGTAATATCAGAAGGGTCAATGATAGTGTGTAAAAAGTTCAAGATCTAGTGCTCTTTGGCCAGAAATATGTCCATTAGACCTATAACCAGGAATCAATGAGTATGTATAAAAAGTTCATGATCTAGGACTAATTTCCCAGATAAATGATCAGTAGGTCATTTCGGATGAAGAAATATGAGGAGTCAATGATAATGTATAAAAAGTTTAAGATCGAGTGCTCTTTGTCCAGAAATATGTAAATTAGGTCAAATATGCAATACTCTATGGCTGAAGTAACATCAGAGTGAGGCATGTAATATAAAAGTCATGATCCAGGACTCTTGGGACAGGAAAAATTTAATTAGGTCTAATATGGACTTCTGTATGGCTAAAACAAAATCAGAAATAGTCAATGACTATGTATAGAAAGTACAAGATCGAATACTCTTGTGCCAGATATATGTTCAGTAGGTCAAATAAAGACTTCGATGTGGCTTCTGTGACATGAGAAGGCGTCAGTATGTATATATAAAAATTTCAAGATCGAGTACTCTTTGGCCAGAAATATGTCCATTAGGTCAAATTCTCTATGGCTGATGTATCACCAGAAGCAGTCAATGAGTTCATATAAAAAGTTCATCATCGGAGAATAATTTGCCAGAAATTTAATCAGTAGGCCAAAATAGGTTCATATATGCCTAAAGTAACATCAGAGTGAATCAATGAATATGTACTGAAAGTTCACGATCGAGTACTCTTGGGCCAAAAATAGGTCAACAATGGACAGTATGGCTGATGTGACATCAGAGTAAGGCAATATGTAAATATGCTTCATGATCGATATATATGGCTGAATAATCATCAGAGTTAGGCTATGAGTATCTACAGAAAATTCATGATCAAGGACTAATTTGCCAGAAATATGTTAATTAGGCCAAATATGCAATATTCTATGGCTGATGTGTCATCAGAAGGCGTCAATGAGTTTATATATAAAAAGCTCATCATCGAGGTCTAATTTGCCAGAAATTAGTTAATTAGGTCAAAGTGGGTGCATATTTGGCTAAACTAATATCAGCGTGAGGCAGTGACTATATATAGAAAGTTCATGATCGAGAACTCTTGGGTCAGAAATTAGGGTTAATATGAACTTCTGAATGGCGGAAATAAAATCAGAAGTAGTCAATGAGTCTGTTTAGAAATTTCATGACTGAGGACTAATTTCCAACAAATATGTTCAGTAGGTCTAATATGGACTTCTGTATGGGTGAAGTAACATCATAAGGAGTCAATGATAATGTGTAAGAATTTCAAGATCGAGTGCTCTTTGGCCAGAAATATGTCCATTAGGTCAAATATGCAATATTCTATGGGTGACCTATAACCAGGAATCAATGAGTATGTATAAAAAGTTCATGATCTAGGACTAATTTGCCAGATAAATGTTCAGTAGGTCATTTCGGATGAAGAAACATGAGAAGGAGTCAATGAAAATGTATATAAAGTTTAAGATCGAGTGCTCTTTGGCCAGAAATATGTAAATTAGGTCAAATATGCAATACTCTATGGCTGAAGTAACATCAGAGTGAGGCATGTAATATAAAAGTCATGATCCAGGACTCTTGGGACAGAAAAAATTTAATTAGGTCTAATATGGACTTCTGTATGGCTGAAACAAAATCAGAAATAGTCAATGACTATGTTTAGAAAGTACATGATCGAATACTCTTGTGCCAGATATATGTTCAGTAGGTCGAATAAAAACTTCGATGTGGCTCCTGTGACATGACAAGGCGTCAGTATGTATATATAAAAATTTCAAGATCGAGTACTCTTTGGCCAGAAATAAATCCATTAGGTCAAATTCTCTATAGCTGATGTATCACCAGAAGCAGTCAATGAGTTCAAATAAAAAGTTCATCATCGGAGACTAATTTGCCAGAAATTTGTTCAGTAGACCAAAATAGGTTCATATATGGCTAAAGTAACATCAGAGTTAATCAATGAATATGTCTTGAAAGGTCACGATCGAGTACTCTTGGGCCAGAAATAGGTCAACAATGGACAGTATGGCTGATGTGACATCAGAGTAAGGCAATATGTAAATATGCTTCATGATCGATATATATGGCTGAAGAATCATCAGAGTGAGGCTATGAGTATCTACAGAAAATTCATGATCAAGGACTAATTTGCCAGAAATATGTTAATTAGGCCAAATATGCAATATTCTATGGCTGATGTGTCATCAGAAGGCGTCAATGAGTTTATATATAAAAAGCACATCATCGAGGTCTAATTTGCCAGAAATTTGTTAAATAGGTCAAAATGGGTGCATATTTGGCTAAACTAATATCAGCGTGAGGCAGTGAGTATATATAGAAAGTTCATGATCGAGAACTCTTGGGTCAGAAATTAGGGTTAATATGAACTTCTGAATGGCGGAAATAAAATCAGAAGTAGTCAATGAGTCTGTTTAGAAATTTCATGACTGAGGACTAATTTCCAACAAATATGTTCAGTAGGTTCAATATGGACTTCTGTATGGGTGAAGTAACATCATAAGGAGTCAATGATAATGTGTAAAAAGTTCAAGATCGAGTGCTCTTTGGCCAGAAATATGTCCATTAGGTCAAATATGCAATATTCTATGGGTGACCTATAACCAGGAATCAATGAGTATGTATAAAAAGTTCATGATCTAGGACTAATTTGCCATATAAATGTTCAGTAGGTCATTTCGGATGAAGAAACATGAGAAGTAGTCAATGATATTGTATAAAAAGTTTAAGATCGATTCCTCTTTGGCCAGAAATATGTAAATTAGGTCAAATATGCAATACTCTATGGCTGATGTAACATCAGAGTGAGGCATGTAATATAAAGATCATGATCGAGGACTCTTGGGACAGAAAAAATTTAATTAGGTCTAATATGGACTTCTGTATGGCTAAAACAAAATCAGAAATAGTCAATGACTATGTATAGAAAGTACATGATCGAATACTCTTGTGCCAGATATATGTTCAGTAGGTCGAATAAAAACTTCGATGTGGCTCCTGTGACATGACAAGGCGTCAGTATGTATATATAAAAATTTCAAGATCGAGTACTCTTTGGCCAGAAATAAATCCATTAGGTCAAATTCTCTATAGCTGATGTATCACCAGAAGCAGTCAATGAGTTCAAATAAAAAGTTCATCATCGGAGACTAATTTGCCAGAAATTTGTTCAGTAGACCAAAATAGGTTCATATATGGCTAAAGTAACATCAGAGTTAATCAATGAATATGTCTTGAAAGGTCACGATCGAGTACTCTTGGGCCAGAAATAGGTCAACAATGGACAGTATGGCTGATGTGACATCAGAGTAAGGCAATATGTAAATATGCTTCATGATCGATATATATGGCTGAAGAATCATCAGAGTGAGGCTATGAGTATCTATAGAAAATTCATGATCAAGGACTAATTTGCCAGAAATATGTTAATTAGGCCAAATATGCAATATTCTATGGCTGATGTGTCATCAGAAGGCGTCAATGAGTTTATATATAAAAAGCACATCATCGAGGTCTAATTTGCCAGAAATTTGTTAAATAGGTCAAAATGGGTGCATATTTGGCTAAACTAATATCAGCGTGAGGCAGTGAGTATATATAGAAAGTTCATGATCGAGAACTCTTGGGTCAGAAATTAGGGTTAATATGAACTTCTGAATGGCGGAAATAAAATCAGAAGTAGTCAATGAGTCTGTTTAGAAATTTCATGACTGAGGACTAATTTCCAACAAATATGTTCAGTAGGTTCAATATGGACTTCTGTATGGGTGAAGTAACATCATAAGGAGTCAATGATAATGTGTAAAAAGTTCAAGATCGAGTGCTCTTTGGCCAGAAATATGTCCATTAGGTCAAATATGCAATATTCTATGGGTGACCTATAACCAGGAATCAATGAGTATGTATAAAAAGTTCATGATCTAGGACTAATTTGCCATATAAATGTTCAGTAGGTCATTTCGGATGAAGAAACATGAGAAGTAGTCAATGATATTGTATAAAAAGTTTAAGATCGATTCCTCTTTGGCCAGAAATATGTAAATTAGGTCAAATATGCAATACTCTATGGCTGATGTAACATCAGAGTGAGGCATGTAATATAAAGATCATGATCGAGGACTCTTGGGACAGAAAAAATTTAATTAGGTCTAATATGTTCTTCTGTATGGCTGAAACAAAATCAGAAATAGTCAATGACTATGTATAGAAAGTACATGATCGAATACTCTTGTGCCAGATATATGTTCAGTAGGTCGAATAAAAACTTCGATGTGGCTCCTGTGACATGACAAGGCGTCAGTATGTATATATAAAAATTTCAAGATCGAGTACTCTTTGGCCAGAAATAAATCCATTAGGTCAAATTCTCTATAGCTGATGTATCACCAGAAGCAGTCAATGAGTTCAAATAAAAAGTTCATCATCGGAGACTAATTTGCCAGAAATTTGTTCAGTAGACCAAAATAGGTTCATATATGGCTAAAGTAACATCAGAGTTAATCAATGAATATGTCTTGAAAGGTCACGATCGAGTACTCTTGGGCCAGAAATAGGTCAACAATGGACAGTATGGCTGATGTGACATCAGAGTAAGGCAATATGTAAATATGCTTCATGATCGATATATATGGCTGAAGAATCATCAGAGTGAGGCTATGAGTATCTATAGAAAATTCATGATCAAGGACTAATTTGCCAGAAATATGTTAATTAGGCCAAATATGCAATATTCTATGGCTGATGTGTCATCAGAAGGCGTCAATGAGTTTATATATAAAAAGCACATCATCGAGGTCTAATTTGCCAGAAATTTGTTAAATAGGTCAAAATGGGTGCATATTTGGCTAAACTAATATCAGCGTGAGGCAGTGAGTATATATAGAAAGTTCATGATCGAGAACTCTTGGGTCAGAAATTAGGGTTAATATGAACTTCTGAATGGCGGAAATAAAATCAGAAGTAGTCAATGAGTCTGTTTAGAAATTTCATGACTGAGGACTAATTTCCAACAAATATGTTCAGTAGGTCTAATATGGACTTCTGTATGGGTGAAGTAACATCATAAGAAGTCAATGATAATGAGTAAATAGTTCAATATCCAGTGCTCTTTGGCCAGAAATATGTCCATTAGGTCAAATATGCAATATTCTATGGGTGACCTATAACCAGGAATCAATGAGTATGTATAAAAAGTTCATGATCTAGGACTAATTTGCCAGATGAATGTTCAGTAGGTCATTTCGGATGAAGAAACATGAGAAGGAGTCAATGATAATGTATATAAAGTTTAAGATCGAGTGCTCTTTGGCCAGAAATATGTCCATTAGGTCAAATATGCAATACTCTATGGCTGAAGTAACATCAGAGTGAGGCATGTAATATAAAAGTCATGATCCAGGACTCTTGGGACAGAAAAAATTTAATTAGGTCTAATATGTTCTTCTGTATGGCTGAAACAAAATCAGAAATAGTCAATGACTATGTATAGAAAGTACATGATCGAATACTCTTGTGCCAGATATATGTTCAGTAGGTCGAATAAAAACTTCGATGTGGCTCCTGTGACATGACAAGGCGTCAGTATGTATATATAAAAATTTCAAGATCGAGTACTCTTTGGCCAGAAATAAATCCATTAGGTCAAATTCTCTATAGCTGATGTATCACCAGAAGCAGTCAATGAGTTCAAATAAAAAGTTCATCATCGGAGACTAATTTGCCAGAAATTTGTTCAGTAGACCAAAATAGGTTCATATATGGCTAAAGTAACATCAGAGTTAATCAATGAATATGTCTTGAAAGGTCACGATCGAGTACTCTTGGGCCAGAAATAGGTCAACAATGGACAGTATGGCTGATGTGACATCAGAGTAAGGCAATATGTAAATATGCTTCATGATCGATATATATGGCTGAAGAATCATCAGAGTGAGGCTATGAGTATCTATAGAAAATTCATGATCAAGGACTAATTTGCCAGAAATATGTTAATTAGGCCAAATATGCAATATTCTATGGCTGATGTGTCATCAGAAGGCGTCAATGAGTTTATATATAAAAAGCACATCATCGAGGTCTAATTTGCCAGAAATTTGTTAAATAGGTCAAAATGGGTGCATATTTGGCTAAACTAATATCAGCGTGAGGCAGTGAGTATATATAGAAAGTTCATGATCGAGAACTCTTGGGTCAGAAATTAGGGTTAATATGAACTTCTGAATGGCGGAAATAAAATCAGAAGTAGTCAATGAGTCTGTTTAGAAATTTCATGACTGAGGACTAATTTCCAACAAATATGTTCAGTAGGTCTAATATGGACTTCTGTATGGGTGAAGTAACATCATAAGAAGTCAATGATAATGAGTAAATAGTTCAATATCCAGTGCTCTTTGGCCAGAAATATGTCCATTAGGTCAAATATGCAATATTCTATGGGTGACCTATATCCAGGAATCAATGAGTATGTATAAAAAGTTCATGATCTAGGACTAATTTGCCAGATGAATGTTCAGTAGGTCATTTCGGATGAAGAAACATGAGAAGGAGTCCATGATAATGTATATAAAGTTTAAGATCGAGTGCTCTTTGGCCAGAAATATGTAAATTAGGTCAAATATGCAATACTCTATGGCTGAAGTAACATCAGAGTGAGGCATGTAATATAAAAGTCACGATCCAGGACTCTTGGGACAGAAAAAATTTAATTAGATCTAATATGGACTTCTATATGGCTAAAACAAAATCAGAAATAGTCAATGACTATGTTTAGAAAGTACATGATCGAATACTCTTCTGCCAGATATATGTTCAGTAGGTCGAATAAAAACTTCGATGTGGCTCCTGTGACATGACAAGGCGTCAGTATGTATATATAAAAATTTCAAGATCGAGTACTCTTTGGCCAGAAATAAATCCATTAGGTCAAATTCTCTATAGCTGATGTATCACCAGAAGCAGTCAATGAGTTCAAATAAAAAGTTCATCATCGGAGACTAATTTGCCAGAAATTTGTTCAGTAGACCAAAATAGGTTCATATATGGCTAAAGTAACATCAGAGTTAATCAATGAATATGTCTTGAAAGGTCACGATCGAGTACTCTTGGGCCAGAAATAGGTCAACAATGGACAGTATGGCTGATGTGACATCAGAGTAAGGCAATATGTAAATATGCTTCATGATCGATATATATGGCTGAAGAATCATCAGAGTGAGGCTATGAGTATCTATAGAAAATTCATGATCAAGGACTAATTTGCCAGAAATATGTTAATTAGGCCAAATATGCAATATTCTATGGCTGATGTGTCATCAGAAGGCGTCAATGAGTTTATATATAAAAAGCACATCATCGAGGTCTAATTTGCCAGAAATTTGTTAAATAGGTCAAAATGGGTGCATATTTGGCTAAACTAATATCAGCGTGAGGCAGTGAGTATATATAGAAAGTTCATGATCGAGAACTCTTGGGTCAGAAATTAGGGTTAATATGAACTTCTGAATGGCGGAAATAAAATCAGAAGTAGTCAATGAGTCTGTTTAGAAATTTCATGACTGAGGACTAATTTCCAACAAATATGTTCAGTAGGTTCAATATGGACTTCTGTATGGGTGAAGTAACATCATAAGGAGTCAATGATAATGTGTAAAAAGTTCAAGATCGAGTGCTCTTTGGCCAGAAATATGTCCATTAGGTCAAATATGCAATATTCTATGGGTGACCTATAACCAGGAATCAATGAGTATGTATAAAAAGTTCATGATCTAGGACTAATTTGCCATATAAATGTTCAGTAGGTCATTTCGGATGAAGAAACATGAGAAGTAGTCAATGATAATGTATATAAAGTTTAAGATCGAGTGCTCTTTGGCCAGAAATATGTAAATTAGGTCAAATATGCAATACTCTATGGCTGAAGTAACATCAGAGTGAGGCATGTAATATAAAAGTCATGATCCAGGACTCTTGGGACAGAAAAAATTTAATTAGGTCTAATATGGACTTCTGTATGGCTGAAACAAAATCAGAAATAGTCAATGACTATGTATAGAAAGTACATGATCGAATACTCTTGTGCCAGATATATGTTCAGTAGGTCGAATAAAAACTTCGATGTGGCTCCTGTGACATGACAAGGCGTCAGTATGTATATATAAAAATTTCAAGATCGAGTACTCTTTGGCCAGAAATAAATCCATTAGGTCAAATTCTCTATAGCTGATGTATCACCAGAAGCAGTCAATGAGTTCAAATAAAAAGTTCATCATCGGAGACTAATTTGCCAGAAATTTGTTCAGTAGACCAAAATAGGTTCATATATGGCTAAAGTAACATCAGAGTTAATCAATGAATATGTCTTGAAAGGTCACGATCGAGTACTCTTGGGCCAGAAATAGGTCAACAATGGACAGTATGGCTGATGTGACATCAGAGTAAGGCAATATGTAAATATGCTTCATGATCGATATATATGGCTGAAGAATCATCAGAGTGAGGCTATGAGTATCTACAGAAAATTCATGATCAAGGACTAATTTGCCAGAAATATGTTAATTAGGCCAAATATGCAATATTCTATGGCTGATGTGTCATCAGAAGGAGTCAATGAGTTTATATATAAAAAGCTCATCATCGAGGTCTAATTTGCCAGAAATTTGTTAATTAGGTCAAATTGGGTGCATATTTGGCTAAACTAATATCAGCGTGAGGCAGTGAGTATATATAGAAAGTTCATGATCGAGAACTCTTGGGTCAGAAATTAGGGTTAATATGAACTTCTGAATGGAGGAAATAAAATCAGAAGTAGTCAATGAGTCTGTTTAGAAATTTCATGGCAACGAGCGCCTGTCTTGTGTTATCTCTTCACTGCACAAAGGATTAAGTTACTGCAGTTCACGTTGTGTTACCTCTCAATGCCTACTGTTCATTCATCGCAACCACATATGTTATGTGTTATTTCTTCAATGCATAAGAAATAAGTTAGTTTTTGTTTCCAATGTAAGGAAGCGGTGCATAAAACATGTTAGTTCTTGTATGCAACAGTATGTGTGATTTGTTTTCTTTTCAATTTACAAATGAAAGAGTTCGTTCTTGTATGCAATGCAGTGCAACAAGCACTTGTCATGTGGTATCTCTTCATTGCACAAAGGAATAAGTTAGTTCTTGTATACAATGCTAGGAAACAGTGCATAACTTACAACAACAGCACATATGTTATAGTAATTTCTTCTATGCACAGCGTAATAAATTAACTATTGTATGCAATGCAATGCAATGCAATTGTATCTTAATGCATTGCAATACAACAGTATATGTGATTTATTTTCTCTTCAATGCCCAAAGGAAAGAGTAAGTTCTTGTATGCAACGCAATGCAACAAGCACCTGTCATGTTATCTCTTCAATGCACAACGGATTAGAATAGCTCTTTCATGCAATGCAATGCAACAATACAAATGCAATGTTATTTCTCTTCCACGCGCAAGAGAACAATTTGTTCTTTCATGCAATGCCAGTGCAACAACATCTGTGTTATATGCTAAGCACTTCAGTGCAGTACAAATTAAGTCATAAAGTGTGGGCAATGCAACAGCACATATGTTATGCACAACGGATTATATTAGTTCTTGTAAGCAAAGCAATGAAACAGTGTTATTTCTCGTGTTATTGTTCAATGTAGAGAGGTTAATTGCAGGCCTTTTCTATGAAATAACAGCACATAATTTATGTGTTATCTCTATAGTGCACAACGGAATATCAGTTATTGTATGCTATGCAATGAAATAGTGCATTTTTACATGTGTTATTTATCGATGCACAACAATTAGGCGTTATCTCTTTGATGCGTAACAGAATAAGTTGAGTATGCATATGATATGTCTTCAGTGCACAATGGATTTAGCTCTTGTATACAATGCAAAGAAACTAGCGCACAGTTTATATGTAATTGTTTATTGCATAACGGATTAAGTAGTTCTTGTATGCATTGCAATTCAACAACACACACACACACACACACATACATATATATATATATATATATATATATATTATCTCTAAAATATGTGTCATCCCTTCAATCCACAACGGACTGCAGTGCAATGAAATACAATATGTCTTATATGTTATTCTTCAACGCACAATGGAATATTTATTTCTTGACAATGCAGACGTTAATATGTCAGGTCTTTGCCTTGTATGCAATGAAATAACAGCACATTAGTTATGTGTTATTCTTCAATACACAACGGCTACGCGTTATCTCTTTAATTTATGTTAATGCAATTTAAGTTAACGGGAGAAGTTAAGCATACAATGCAATATGCAACAACACAAGTGTCATCTCTTCCAGTACACAACGATTAGGTTAGATCTTGCATACAATACAATGCAACAGTTCATATGCAATGTAGTTCTTTTATGCAAAGCTGTGCAACAATGCAGTGCAACAGCACCTGTGTTTTTTGCTAGCACTTTATTGCAGAACAGATGAAGTTCTAAAGTGTTGGCAATGCAACAGCACATGTTATGCAGAGCGGATTTTGTTAGTTCTGGCAAGCAATGTAATGAAACAGAGCATATCTCCTGTTATTCTTCAGTGCAGAAGTTTATATGTCAGGTCTTTGTCGTGTATGCAATGAAATTATAGCACATAAATTGTGTTATCTCTTTAATGCACAACGGAAAAACTTAGATATTGTATGCAGTGCAATGAATCAGTGCATTTTATATATTATTCAATGCACAACTAATGCATGAATAAGTTAACGGAATAAGCATACAATGCAATGCAACAACACATGTCATACGATAGCTCTTCAATGCACAACGGAATACGTTTGTTCTTGTATACAATGCAAAGAAACAAGTGCGTAGCTTTTATGTAATTCTTCATTGCATAACGGAATAAGTCAAGGGTTTGCAAAAGCACATATTGTGTCATCTCTTCAATGCACAACGGATTTAGGTTACATCTTTCATGAAATGCAATGGAACAATACATATGCAATGTTATTTCTCTTCTATGCACAACGGAACAAGTTAGGTTTTATGCCGTGCAAAGAAATATAACATTACTTATGTGTTATTCTTCAACGCACAATAAAAAGAGTTAGTTCTTTTATGCAACGTAGTGCAACAAGCACCTGTCATGTTATCTCTCATTGCGCAACGGAATAATTCAATTATTGTATGCAATGCAATGAATTAGAGCATTTTACATGTATTATTCTTCATTGCACAACGGTTACGTGCCTTAATGCATAACGGAATAACTTAAGTATGCAATGCAACAACACATGTCATGTGATATGTCTTCAATGCACAACGGATTTAGTTCTTGAATACAATGCAAAGAAACAAGTGCACAGCTTATATGTAATTCTTCATTAAATAACGCACTAAGTTAGTTCTTCTGTGCATTGCAATGCAACAACACATATGTGTCATCTCTTCAATGCACAAAGATTGATTTTGCATGCAATGCAATGCCTAGATTCGATTAGATGTGAGTGGGTGTGTTATCTCTTCATTGCACAAAGGAATAAGTTAGTTCTTGGATACAATGCAAGGAAACAGTGCATAACTCACATGTAGCAATACAACAGCACATGTGTTATATTAATTTCTTCTATGCACAGCGTAATAAGTTAACTATTGTATGCAATGCAATGAAACAGTTCATAATGCGTTACAGTACAACAGCATATGTGATTTGTTTTCTCTTCAATGCACAAAGGAAAAAGTAAGTTCTTTTAGGCAACGCAGTGCAACAAGCACCTGTCATGTTATCTCTTCAATGCACAACGGATTAGATTAGCTTTTTCATGCAATGCAATGCAACAATACAAATGCAATGTTATTTCTCTTCCATGCACAACATTAGTTCTTGATACAATGCAAAGAAACAAGTGCACAGTTTATATGTTTTTATGTTCATTGCATAACGGATTAAGTAGTTCCTGTATGCATTGCAATGCAACGATACATATGCAATGTTATTTCTCTTCCATGCACAGCGGAACAAGTTAGGTCTTATGCAGTGCAATGAAACACAACATGTCTCATTCTTCTACACGTGTTCTTCAATGTACAACGAGCAGTACAAATAGAGCGTTATCTATTTAAGGCATAACGGAATAAGTTAAAAGCATGCAATGCAATGCAACAGCACAAGTCTTGTGATATCTCTTCAGTGCACAACAGAACAAGTTAGATCTTGTATACAATGCAAACAAACAAGAGCACAGTTTATATGTAATTCTTCATTGTAAAACGGACTGAGTTAAGTTTTTGTTATACAATGCAAAGAAACAAGTGCACAGCTTATGTGTAATTCATTGCATAAGGGATTGAGCTAGTTCTTGTACGCATTGCGATGCAACAACACAAATGTCATCTCTTCAATACACAGCAAGTTAGGTTAATCTTGCATACAATGCAACAATACATATGCAACGTTATTTCTGTTCCATGCACAAGGGAACAATTAGTTCTTTTATGGAATGCAGTGCAATAACACCTGTGTAATGTGCAAGCACTTCAATGCATAACAGATAAAGTTATAAGGTGTGGGCAATGCAGCAGCGGTATTAGTATGTTATGCAGAGCGGATTAAGTTAGTTCTGGCAAACAATGCAATGTGGCATTTAGAATGCAATACTTTGCTTTCAATTATCAAACATGTTTGGCATTGCAAATAAACAACAATTTGTTTAGCACACAACATTACAAATTATGAGCCGTATGTTAAATGACATTTAATGAGACAATCTTTCGAATTCAGTTTCATTCATTTCTTCTTTACTAGCAAGCTAAATGAACAGGACTTAAACCAATGTGCAAGCAAACGTAAAGCCTCTAGGTGGCTGCAGAGGATCACTCATTGGCACATATGCATTCATATTTAAACATACATTATAGGTAAATATCTTATCATAAAATTTTCCAGTTAGATTTATTTTAGACATTGTAAAAGGACTATTATAACAATAAAATAACTGTTTCTTATTATTTAGCTTTTTTTGTTGTTGTTGTTCTTAAAAAAAAGTATCAGTTTTTTGCAATTCTGCCAAATTGTTTTACAAGCTGTTTTTTGTGTCTGCATTTGTTCTCCGTTAATGTTTTATGGTGTCACAGCGAGTGTTCTGAATTGTAGTCCCGCGTCTTCATTATTTATATGGGGAGGGGGCGCCGTTGTATCAATACATATTGTGTCATCTCTTCAATGCACAACGGATTAGGTTAGATCTTTCACGAAATGCAATAGAACAATACATATGCAATGTTATTCCTCTTCCATGCACAACGGAACAAGTTAGGTCTTATATGCAGTGCAATGAAATATAACATTACTTATATGTTATTCTTCAACGCACAAACGCTTTCAACGCTTCAAAGAGTAAGTTCTTGTATGCAACGCAATGCAAAGAAACAAGTGCATAGTTTATACGTAATAGTTTATTGCATAACGGATTAAGTAGTTCTTGTATGCATTGCAATGCAACAACACATATATATTATCTCTAAAATGCACAAGCGAATAAGACAGGTCTCGTTTGCAATACATTGCAACAGCACATCTGTGTCATCCCCTCAATTCACAACGGATTAGATTAGCTCTTTCATGCAATGCAAGCAACAAAACATATGCAATGTTATTTCTCTTCCATGCACAACGGAACAAGTTAGGTCTTATTGCAGTGCAATAAAATACAACATGTCTTATGTGTTATTCTTCAACGCACAATGGAATATTTAGTTCTTGACAATGCAGAAGTTAATATGTCAGGTCTTTGTCTTGTATGCAATGAAAAAACAGCACATAAATTGTGTGTTATTCTTCAATACACAACGGCTACGCGTTATCTCTTTAATGTATGTTAATGCAAAGTTAGGTGAACGGAATAAGTTAAGCATACAATGCAATGCAACAACACTTAAGTGTCATCTCTTCAATACACAACGATTAGGTTAGATGCAATGCAACAGTACATATGCAATGCAATGCAACAGTACATATGCAATGTATAAAAGAGCTACATTGCAACTACATTGTACTGTTGCAATGCAATGCAACAGTACATATGCAATGTAGTTCTTTTATGCAATGCAGTGCAACAATGCAGTGCAACAACATATATATATATATATATATATATATATATATATAATCTCTAAAATGCAAACAGATGAAGTTATAAAGTGTTGGCAATGCAACAGCACATATGTTATGCAGAGCGTATTATGTTAGTTCTGGCAAGCAATGCAATGAAACAGAGCATATCACCTGTTATTCTTCAGTGCAGAAGTTTATATGTCAGGTCTTTGTCGTGTATGCAGTGAAATTATAGCACATTTTATGTGTTATCTCTTTAATGCACAACGGAATATCTCAGATATTGTGCATTTTACTTGTTATTATTCAATACACAACTGCTACGCGTTATCACTAATGCATAAATAAGTTAATGGAATAAGTTAAGCATACAATGCAATGCAACAACACATGTCATGCGATATCTCTTCAATACACAACGTTTGTTCTTGTATACAATGCAAAGAAACATACTTATATGTAATTCTTCATTGCAACGGCTTAGGTTACATCTTTCATGAATGCAATGGAACAATACATATACAATGTTATTTCTTCCATGCACAACGGAACAAATTAGGTCTTATGCAGTGCAAAGAAATATATCATTACTTATGTGTTATTCTTCAACGCACAATAGAAAGAGTTAGTTCTTGTATGCAACGCAGTGCAACAAGCACCTGTCATGTTATCTCTTCAATGCGCAACGGAATAACTCAGTTATTCTATGCAATGCAATGAATTAGAGCATTTTAAATGTATTATTCTTCATTGCACAACGGTTCCGTGCGTTAATGCATAACGGAATAACTTAAGTATGCAATGCAACAACACATGTCATTGATATGTCTTCAATGCACAACGGATTTAGTTCTTGAATACATTGCAAAGAAACAAGTGCACAGCTTATATGTAATTCTTCATTAAATAACGCATTAAGTTAGTTCTTCAGTGCATTGCAATGCAACAACACATATGTGTCAGCTCTCCAATGCACAAAGATTGGTCTTGCATGCAGTGCAATGCTTAGCCCACCTCTGACCCACGAATAATCCGCATGTACCAGATGTGAGTGGGTGTGTTATCTGTTCATTGCACAAAGGAATAAGTTAGCTCTTGGATACAATGCAAGGAAACAGTGCATAACTTACATGTAGCAATGCAACAGCACATATGTTTCTTCTACACAAAATTTCTTCTATGCAAAGCGTAATAAAGTTCATAATGCATTGCAGTACAACAGCATATGTGATTTGTTTTCTCTTAAATGCACAAAGGAAAGAGTAAGTTCTTGTATGCAACGCAGTGCAACAATCACCTGTCATGTTATCTCTTCAATGCACAACGGATTAGATTAGCTCTTTCATGCAATGCAATGCAACAGTACAAATGCAATGTTATTTCTCTTCCATGCACAACATTAATTCTTGATACAATGCAAAGAAACAAGTGCACAGTTTATATGTAATTGTTCATTGCAATGCATCAACACATATATATAATCTCTAAAATGCACAACCGAATAAGACAGGTCTCCCTTCAATTCACAACGGATGTTATGTGATTAGCTCTTTCATGCAATGCAATGCAACAATACATAGTCAATGTTATATCTCATCCATGCACAACGGAACAAGTTAGGTCTTATGCAGTGCAATGAAATACAACATGTATTATGTGTTATTCTTCAACGCACAATGGAATTATTTAGTTCTTGACAATGCAGAAGTTAATATGTCAGGTCTTTGTCTTGTATGCAATGAAATAACAGCACATAAATTATGTGTTATTCTTCAATTCACAACGTCTACGCGTTATATCTCTTATTAAAGATTGTATGCTTAACTTATTCCGTCAACTTAACTTGCATTAACATATATTAATATATTAATGCAAGTTAAGTTGACGGAATAAGTTAAGCATACAATTCAATGCAACAACACATATGTGTCATCTCTTCAATGATTGAGCTTGCATGCAATGCAATGCCTAGATTCGGCCCACATCTGACCCACGAATAATCCACATGTACCAGATGTGGGCCATAAATGGGCGACAGCACATATGTGGCATCTCTTTCATGCAAAAATCTTGAACTTTCTAAACTTACTCTTTAACTCTTTCTGTTATATATCAACTAGACGGTAGCACGTATTTGACCTTTTGAACCTATTTCCTAAGAGTTATAGACTTCTGATGATAATTCAGCCAGTTCATATATGACATACTGAATATTTTCTGGCCAAAGAGTCCTCTGACATAAACTTTCCATATATACTTATAGACTCCTTCTGGTGTTTCATCAGCATGACAGTAGTCCTTATTTGACCGATATAAAACTTCTTTAGTTTAGTACATATTTGACCACCTGAACAAATGGATAAGGGACATATTACTTATAACAACCTTAAACTTTTTTATATCACAAACAGCACATAATTTCTTCTATGCACAGCATAAGTTAACTACTGTATGCAATGCAATGAAACAGTCATCACAACACCACATATGTTATGTGCTATTTCTTCAATGCATAAGAAATAAGTTAGTTTTTTTTTACAATGAAAGGAAGCAGTGCATAAAACTCACATATTAGTTCTTGAATGCATTGTAATACAACAGCCCAGCGTAATACGTTAATTATTGTATGCAATGCAATGAAACAGTTAATTCTTGTGTCTATTACAATGCGACAGTATATATGATTTGTTTTCTTTTCAATTTACAAATGAAAGGGTTCGTTCTTGTATGCAATGCAGTGCAACAAGCACGTGTCATGTGTTATCTCTTCATGGCACAAATAAGTAATTTAGTTCTTGTATACAATCCAAGGAAACAGTGCAATAACTTGTGGAATAACTTAAGTATGCAATGCAATGCGACAACACATGTCATGTGGTATGTCTTCAATGCACAACGGATTTAGCTCTTGAATACAATGCAAAGAAACAAGTGCACAGCTTATATGTAATTCTTCATTAAATGACGCATTAAGTTAGTTCTTCGGTGCATTGCAATGCAATAACACATCTCTTCAATGCACAACAATTGATCTTGCATGCAATGCAATGCCTAGATTCGGCCCACATCTGACTTACGAGTAATACACATGTACCAGATGTGAGTGAGTGTGTTATCTCTACATTGCACAAAGGAAGTAAATATCTTATCACAAAATCTTCCAATTAAATTTATTTTAGCCAATGTAAAATCACTATTATAACAATAAAATAACTTTCTTCTCATTTAGTTTTTTTTTTGTTCTGAAAAGTATCTTTTTTTTTTTTTTTTTTGCAATTTTATGCAATTCTGCCAGATTGTTTTACAAGCTGACGCATGAGACGTCGATCATGAACGTTTCATATATTACTATTGACTTCTGATGTTACTTCACCCATAACGACCTACTGAACATATTTCTGACAAAGTAGTCATCGATCATGAAGTTTCTATACATACTCCATCTGATATTAGATCAGCCAGAGAGTAGTCCATATTTGATCGACTGAACATATTACTGACCCAAGAGTACTCGATCTTGAACTTTCTGTCCCAAGATTCCTCGATAATGATTTTTCTATACAAACTCATTACCTCACTCTGATGTTACTTCAGCAATACAGAAGACCATATTAGATCTACTGGCAAATTAGTCATCGATCAAGAACTTTCTATATATACTCCTTGACTCACTCTGATGTTACTTCAGCCATACATGAGCCCATGTGTGACCAACTTGAATATATTTCTGGCACATTACTCCTCGATCATGAACTTTTTTATACATACTCAATGACTCCCTTTTATGTTAGAACAGCCAGATAAAAGTCCATATTTGACATAATGAACATATTCCTGGCCAAAGAGTACTCGATCTTGAACGTTCGGCACATACTCATTCACTCCATCTGACTTTATTTCCGCCGGATAGTTGTCCATATTTGACATAATTAACATATTCCTGGCCAAAGAGTACTCGATCCTGAACGTTCGGCACATACTCATTCACTCCAGCTGACTTTATTTCCGCCGGATAGTTGTCCATATTTGACATAATTAACATATTCCTGGCCAAAGAGTACTCGATCTTGAACGTTCGGCACATACTCATTCACTCCAGCTGACTTTATTTCCGCCGGATAATTGTCCATATTTGACATAATTAACATATTCCTGGCCTAAGAGTATTAGATCGTAAATGTACATACTCATTGACTCCTGATTTTATTTCCACCATTCAGATTCCCATATTAAACCCACCTAATGTTTTTTCAAGATCATGATGTTTCTATACATACTCATTACCTCACTCTGATGTTACTTCAGCCAGACAGTAGTCCATATTTGATCGAATGAATATATTACTGGCCAAAGAGTATTCAATATTGAACATTTTATATAAACTCTACGATGCCTATACTGATGTCACATCAGCCGTACATGAGCCCATGTGTGACCAACTGAATATATTTCTGGCATATTAGTCCTCGATCATGAACTTTTTATACAACTCATTGACTCCTTCTGATTTTTTTTTCCACCATTCATGAGTCTATATTAAACTGACTTAATTTTTTTTGTCCCAAGAGATCAACATATTTCTGAACCAAGAGTCGTCGATTATGAACTTTTCATATATTACTACTGACTCATTTTGATGTTACTTCACCCACACCGAAGACCATATTAGACCTACTGAACATATTTCTGGCAAATTAGTCTTCGAACATGAAGTTTCTATACATACTTATGGACTCCTGATTTTATTTCCGCCATACAGGTCCATATAAAACCGACTTAAATTTTTTCTGCCCCAAGAGTCCTCGATCATGATTTTTCTATACACTCATTACCTTTCTCTGATGTTTTTTCAGCCAGACAGTAGTCCATATTTGATAGACTGAACATATTACTGGCAATTAGTCCTCGATTATGAAGATTTCTGACCCGAGAGTCGTCGACTTTAAACTTTTCATATATTACTTCTGACTCATTCTGATGTTACTTCATCCACACAAAAATCCATGTTAGACCTACTTAACATGATATCAGCCATACAAAAGTCCATATTTGACCTACTAAGCATATTTCTGTCCCAAGAGTACCTGATCTTGAACTTTGTATACATACTCATTGACTCCTGACGTTACTTCAGCCAAACATGAGCCCATGCATGTCATATTTCTGGCAAATTAGTCCTCAATCATGAACATTTTATACATACTCATTGACTCCTTTTGATGTTAGATCAGTCAGACATTAGTCCATATTTGAGATAATAAACATGTTCCAGGCCCAAGAGTACTTGATCTTGGACATTTTTTACGTACGCATTGAACTGTTCTGATTTTATTTCCGACATTCAGAAATCCATATTGAACCTACTTACATTTTTTCTGTCCCAAGAATCCTCGATAATGATTTTTCTATACAAACTCATTACCTCACTCTGATGTTACTTCAGCCATACAGAAGACAGAAGCTTTACTGAACACATCTTTGGCCAGAAATACATCCATTAGGTGAAATTCTCTATGGCTTGATGTATCACCAGAAGCAGTCAATGAGTTTATATAAAAAAGCTCATCATCGAGAACTAATTTGCCAGAAATTGGTTAATTAGGCCAAATATGCAATACTATATGGCTGATGTATCATCAGGAGTCAATGAGTTTTTGTAAAAAGTTTATGACTGAGAACTCTTGGGAAAGAAGAAATTTAAGTAGGTCTAATATTGATCTGTATGGCTGAAATAAAATCAGTATAGAATATGTATAGAAATTTCAAGATTGAGGACTCTTGGGCCAGAAATATGTTATTTAGGTCAAATATGGAATACAGTCTTTCTGATGTAACATCAGGAGTCAATGAGTCTGTTTAGAAATATCATGACTGGACTAATTTCCCAGAAATATGTTCAGTAGGTCTACTATGGACTTCTGTAAGGGTGAAGTAACATCAGAAGGAGTCAATGATAATGTATAAAAAGTTCAAGATTGACTGCTCTTTGGCCAGAAATATGTCCATTAGGTCAAATATGCAATATTCTATGGGTGACGTATAATCAGGAATCAATGAGTATGTATAAAAAGTTCATGATTTAGGACTAATTTGCCAGAACAATGTTCAGTAGGTCAATACGGATGAAGTAACATGTAATGTGCAATAAAAAGTTTAAGATCGAGTGCTCTTTGGCCAGAAATATGTACATTAGGTCAAATATGCAATACTCAAATTCTCTATGGCTGATGTATCACCAGAAGCAGTCAATGAGTTTATATAAAAAGCTCATCATCGAAGACTAATTTGCCATAAATTTGTTCAGTAGGTTAAAACAGTTCATATATGGCTAAAGTAACATCAGAGTGAATCAATGAATATGTACTGAAAGTTCACGATCGAGTACTCTTGGGCCAGAAATAGGTCAACAATGGACAGTATGGCTGATGTGACATCAGAGTAAGGCAATATGTAAATATGCTTCCTGATCGATATATATGGCTGAATAATCATCAGAGTTAGGCTATGAGTATCTACAGAAAATTCATGATCAAGGACTAATTTGCCAGAAATATGTTAATTAGGCCAAATATGCAATATTCTAAGGCTGATGTGTCATCAGGAGTCAATGAGTTTATATATAAAAAGCTCATCATCGAGGTCTAATTTGCCAGAAATTAGTTAATTAGGTCAAAATGGGTGCATATTAGGCTAAACTAATATCAGAGTGAGGCAGTGAGTATATATAGAAAGTTTATGATTGAGAACTCTTGGGTCAGAAATTAGGGTTAATATGAACTTCTGAATGGTGGAAATAAAATCAGAAGTAGTCAATGAGTCTGTTTAGAAATTTCATGACTGAGGACTAATTTCCAACGAATAGGTTCAGTAGGTCTAATATGGACTTCTGTATGGGTGGAGTAACATCATAAGAACTCAATGATCATGTGTAAAAAGTTTAAGATAGACTGCTCTTTGGCCAGAAATATGTCCATTAGGTCAAATATGCAATATTCTATGGGTGACCTATATCCAGGAATCAATGAGTATGTATAAAAAGTTCATGATCTAGGACTAATTTGCCAGATAAATGTTCAGTAGGTCATTTCGGATGAAGGAATATGAGAAGGAGTCAATGATAATGTATATAAAGTTTAAGATCGAGTGCTCTTTGGCCAGAAATATGTAAATTAGGTCAAATATGCAATACTCTATGGCTGAAGTAACATCAGAGTGAGGCATGTAATAGAAAAGTCATGATCCAGGACTCTTGGGACAGAAAACATTTAATTAGGTCTAATATGGACTTCTGTATGGCTAAAACAAAATCAGAAATAGTCAATGACTATGTATAGAAAGTACAAGATCGAATACTCTTGTGCCAGATATATGTTCAGTAGGTCAAATAAAGACTTCGATGTGGCTTCTGTGACATGAGAAGGCGTCACTATGTATATATAAACATTTCAAGATCGAGTACTCTTTGGCCAGAAATATATCCATTAGGTCAAATTCTCTATAGCTGATGTATCACCAGAAGCAGTCAATGAGTTCAAATAAAAAGTTCATCATCGGAGACTAATTTGCCAGAAATTTGTTAAGTAGGCCAAAATAGGATCATATATGGCTAAAGTAACATCAGAGTGAATCAATGAATATGTCTTGAAAGTTCACGATCGTGTACTCTTGGGCCAGAAATAGGTCAACAATGGACAGTATGGCTGATGTGACATCAGAGTAAGGCAATATGTAAATATGCTTCATGATCGATATATATGGCTGAATAATCATCAGAGTTAGGCTATGAGTATCTACAGAAAATTCATGATCAAGGACTAATTTGCCAAAAATATGTTAATTAGGCCAAATATGCAATATTCTATGGCTGATGTGTCATCAGAAGGAGTCAATGAGTTTATATATAAAAAGCTCATCATCGAGGTCTAATTTGCCAGAAATTAGTTAATTAGGTCAAAATGGGTGCATATTTGGCTAAACTGATATCAGCGTGAGGCAGTGAGTATATATAGAAAGTTCATAACCGAGAACTCTTGGGTCAGAAATTAGGGTTAATATGAACTTTTGAATGGAGAAAATAAAATCAGAAGTAGTCAATGAGTCTGTTTAGAAATTTCATGACTGAGGACTAATTTCCAACAAATATGTTCAGTAGGTCTAATATGGACTTCTGTATGGGTGAAGTAACATCATAAGGAGTCAACGATAATGTGTAAAAAGTTCAAGATCGAGTGCTCTTTGGCCAGAAATATGTCCATTAGGTCAAATATGCAATATTCTATGGGTGACCTATAACCAGGAATCAATGAGTATTTAGAAAAAGTTCATGATCTAGGACTAATTTGCCAGATAAATGTTCAGTAGTTCATTTCGGATGAAGAAACATGAGAAGGAGTCAATGATAATGTATATAAAGTTTAAGATCGAGTGCTCTTTGGCCAGAAATATGTAAATTAGGTCAAATATGCAATACTCTATGGCTGAAGTAACATCAGAGTGAGGCATGTAATAGAAAAGTCATGATCCAGGACTCTTGGGACAGAAAACATTTAATTAGGTCTAATATGGACTTCTGTATGGCTAAAACAAAATCAGAAATAGTCAATGACTATGTATAGAAAGTACAAGATCGAATACTCTTGTGCCAGATATATGTTCAGTAGGTCAAATAAAGACTTCGATGTGGCTTCTGTGACATGAGAAGGTGTCAGTATGTATATATAAAAATTTCAAGATCGAGTACTCTTTGGCCAGAAATATATCCATTAGGTCAAATTCTCTATAGCTGATGTATCACCAGAAGCAGTCAATGAGTTCAAATAAAAAGTTCATCATCGGAGACTAATTTGCCAGAAATTTGATCAGTAGGCCAAAATAAGGTTCATATATGGCTAAAGTAACATCAGAGTGAATCAATGAATATGTCTTGAAAGGTCACGATCGAGTACTCTTGGGCCAGAAATAGGTCAACAATGGACAGTATGGCTGATGTGACATCAGAGTAAGGCAATATGTAAATATGCTTCCTGATCGATATATATGGCTGAATAATCATCAGAGTTAGGCTATGAGTATCTACAGAAAATTCATGATCAAGGACTAATTTGCCAGAAATATGTTAATGAGGCCAAATATGCAATATTCTATGGCTGATGTGTCATCAGAAGGAGTCAATGAGTTTATATATAAAAAGCTCTTCATCGAGGTCTAATTTGCCAGAAATTAGTTAATTAGGTCAAAATGGGTGCATATTTGGCTAAACTAATATCAGCGTGAGGCAGTGAGTATATATAGAAAGTTCATGATCGAGAACTCTTGGGTCAGAAATTAGCGTTAATATGAACTTCTGAATATCGGAAATAAAATCAGAAGTAGTCAATGAGTCTGTTTAGAAATTTCATGACTGAGGACTAATTTCCAACAAATATGTTCAGTAGGTCTAATATGGACTTCTCTATGGGTGAAGTAACATCATAAGAAGTCAATGATAATGAGTAAATAGTTTAAGATCGAGTGCTCTTTGGCCAGAAATATGTCCATTAGGTCAAGTATGCAATATTCTATGGGTGACCTATATCCAGGAATCAATGAATATGTATAAAAAGTTCATGATCTAGGACTAATTTGCCAGATAAATGTTCAGTAGGTCATTTCGGATGAAGAAACATGAGAAGGAGTCAATGATAATGTATATAAAGTTTAAGATCGAGTGCTCTTTGGCCAGAAATATGTAAATTAGGTCAAATATGCAATACTCTATGGCTGAAGTAACATCAGAGTGAGGCATGTAATATAAAAGTCATGATCCAGGACTCTTGGGAGAGAAAAAATTTAATTAGGTCTAATATGGACTTCTGTATGGCTAAAACAAAATCAGAAATAGTCAATGACTATGTATAGAAAGTACAAGATTGAATACTCTTGTGCCAGATATATGTTCAGTAGGTCAAATAAAGACTTCGATGTGGCTTCTGTGACATGAGAAGGTGTCAGTATGTATATATAAAAATTTCAAGATCGAGTACTCTTTGGCCAGAAATATATCCACTAGGTCAAATTCTCTATAGCTGATGTATCACCAGAAGCAGTCAATGAGTTCAAATAAAAAGTCCATCATCGGAGACTAATTTGCCAGAAATTTGTTCAGTAGGCCAATATAGATTCATATATGGCGAAAGTAACATCAGAGTGAATCAATGAATATGTCTTGAAAGGTCACGATCGAGTAATCTTGGGCCAGAAATAGGTCAACAATGGACAGTATGGCTGATGTGACATCAGATTAAGGCAATTTGTAAATATGCTTCATGATCGAAATATATGGCTGAAGAATCATCAGAGTGAGGCTATGAGTATCTACAGAAAATTCATGATAAAGGACTAATTTGCCAGAAATATGTTAATTAGGCCAAATATGCAATACTCTATGGCTGATGTATCATCAGAAGGAGTCAATGAGTTTATATATAAAAAGCTCTTCATCGAGGTCTAATTTGCCAGAAATTAGTTAATTAGGTCAAAATGGGTGCATATTTGGCTAAACTAATATCAGCGTGAGGCAGTGAGTATATATAGAAAGTTCATGATCGAGAACTCTTGGGTCAGAAATTAGGGTTAATATGAACTTCTGAATGATGGAAATGAAATCAGAAGTAGTCAATGAGTCTGTTTAGAAATTTCATGACTGAGGACTAATTTCCAACAAATATGTTCAGTAGGTCTAATATGGACTTCTCTATGGGTGAAGTAACATCATAAGAAGTCAATGATAATGAGTAAATAGTTTAAGATCGAGTGCTCTTTGGCCAGAAATATGTCCATTAGGTCAAGTATGCAATATTCTATGGGTGACCTATATCCAGGAATCAATGAATATGTATAAAAAGTTCATGATCTAGGACTAATTTGCCAGATAAATGTTCAGTAGTTCATTTCGGATGAAGAAACATGAGAAGGAGTCAATGATAATGTATATAAAGTTTAAGATCGAGTGCTCTTTGGCCAGAAATATGTAAATTAGGTCAAATATGCAATACTCTATGGCTGAAGTAACATCAGAGTGAGGCATGTAATAGAAAAGTCATGATCCAGGACTCTTGGGACAGAAAACATTTAATTAGGTCTAATATGGACTTCTGTATGGCTAAAACAAAATCAGAAATAGTCAATGACTATGTATAGAAAGTTCAAGATCGAGTACTCTTGTGCCAGATATATGTTCAGTAGGTCAAATAAAGACTTCGATGTGGCTTCTGTGACATGAGAAGGTGTCAGTATGTATATATAAAAATTTCAAGATCGAGTACTCTTTGGCCAGAAATATATCCATTAGGTCAAATTCTCTATAGCTGATGTATCACCAGAAGCAGTCAATGAGTTCAAATAAAAAGTTCATCATCGGAGACTAATTTGCCAGAAATTTGTTCAGTAGGCCAAAATAGATTCATATATGGCGAAAGTAACATCAGAGTGAATCAATGAATATGTCTTGAAAGGTCACGATCGAGTACTCTTGGGCCAGAAATAGGTCAACAATGGACAGTATGGCTGATGTGACATCAGAGTAAGGCAATATGTAAATATGCTTCCTGATCGATATATATGGCTGAATAATCATCAGAGTTAGGCTATGAGTATCTATAGAAAATTCATGATCAAGGACTAATTTGCCAGAAATATGTTAATGAGGCCAAATATTCAATACTCTATGGCTGATGTGTCATCAGAAGGAGTCAATGAGTTTATATATAAAAAGCTCTTCATCGAGGTCTAATTTGCCAGAAATTAGTTAATTAGGTCAAAATGGGTGCATATTTGGCTAAACTAATATCAGCGTGAGGCAGTGAGTATATATAGAAAGTTCATGATCGAGAACTCTTGGGTCAGAAATTAGGGTTAATATGAACTTCTGAATATCGGAAATAAAATCAGAAGTAGTCAATGAGTCTGTTTAGAAATTTCATGACTGAGGACTAATTTCCAACAAATATGTTCAGTAGGTCTAATATGGACTTCTGTATGGGTGAAGTAAAATCATAAGAAGTCAATGATAATGAGTAAATAGTTTAAGATCGAGTGCTCTTTGGCCAGAAATATGTCCATTAGGTCAAGTATGCAATATTCTATGGGTGACCTATATCCAGGAATCAATGAATATGTATAAAAAGTTCATGATCTAGGACTAATTTGCCAGATAAATGTTCAGTAGGTCATTTCGGATGAAGAAACATGAGAAGGAGTCAATGATAATGTATATAAAGTTTAAGATCGAGTGCTCTTTGGCCAGAAATATGTAAATTAGGTCAAATATGCAATACTCTATGGCTGAAGTAACATCAGAGTGAGGCATGTAATATAAAAGTCATGATCCAGGACTCTTGGGACAGAAAAAATTTAATTAGGTCTAATATGGACTTCTGTATGGCTAAAACAAAATCAGAAATAGTCAATGACTATGTATAGAAAGTACAAGATCGAATACTCTTGTGCCAGATATATGTTCAGTAGGTCAAATAAAGACTTCGATGTGGCTTCTGTGACATGAGAAGGCGTCAGTATGTATATATAAAAATTTCAAGATCGAGTACTCTTTGGCCAGAAATATATCCATTAGGTCAAATTCTCTATAGCTGATGTATCACCAGAAGCAGTCAATGAGTTCAAATAAAAAGTTCATCATCGGAGACTAATTTGCCAGAAATTTGTTCAGTAGGCCAAAATAGATTCATATATGGCGACAGTAACATCAGAGTGAATCAATGAATATGTCTTGAAAGGTCACGATCGAGTACTCTTGGGCCAGAAATAGGTCAACAATGGACAGTATGGCTGATGTGACATCAGAGTAAGGCAATATGTAAATATGCTTCCTGATCGATATATATGGCTGAATAATCATCAGAGTTAGGCTATGAGTATCTACAGAAAATTCATGATCAAGGACTAATTTGCCAGAAATATGTTAATTAGGCCAAATATGCAATACTCTATGGCTGATGTATCATCAGAAGGAGTCAATGAGTTTATACAAAAAGCTCATCATCGAGGTCTAATTTGCCAGAAATTAGTTAATTAGGTCAAAATGGGTGCATATTTGGCTAAACTAATATCAGCGTGAGGCAGTGAGTATATATAGAAAGTTCATGATCGAGAACTCTTGGGTCAGAAATTAGGGTTAATATGAACTTCTGAATATCGGAAATAAAATCAGAAGTAGTCAATGAGTCTGTTTAGAAATTTCATGACTGAGGACTAATTTCCAACAAATATGTTCAGTAGGTCTAATATGGACTTCTCTATGGGTGAAGTAACATCATAAGAAGTCAATGATAATGAGTAAATAGTTTAAGATCGAGTGCTCTTTGGCCAGAAATATGTCCATTAGGTCAAGTATGCAATATTCTATGGGTGACCTATATCCAGGAATCAATGAATATGTATCAAAAGTTCATGATCTAGGACTAATTTGCCAGATAAATGTTCAGTAGTTCATTTCGGATGAAGAAACATGAGAAGGAGTCAATGATAATGTATATAAAGTTTAAGATCGAGTGCTCTTTGGCCAGAAATATGTAAATGAGGTCAAATATGCAATACTCTATGGCTGAAGTAACATCAGAGTGAGGCATGTAATATAAAAGTCATGATCCAGGACTCTTGGGACAGAAAAAATTTAATTAGGTCTAATATGGACTTCTGTATGGCTAAAACAAAATCAGAAATAGTCAATGACTATGTATAGAAAGTACAAGATCGAATACTCTTGTGCCAGATATATGTTCAGTAGGTCAAATAAAGACTTCGATGTGGCTTCTGTGACATGAGAAGGTGTCAGTATGTATATATAAAAATTTCAAGATCGAGTACTCTTTGGCCAGAAATATATCCATTAGGTCAAATTCTCTATAGCTGATGTATCACCAGAAGCAGTCAATGAGTTCAAATAAAAAGTTCATCATCGGAGACTAATTTGCCAGAAATTTGTTCAGTAGGCCAAAATAGATTCATATATGGCGAAAGTAACATCAGAGTGAATCAATGAATATGTCTTGAAAGGTCACGATCGAGTACTCTTGGGCCAGAAATAGGTCAACAATGGACAGTATGGCTGATGTGACATCAGAGTAAGGCAATATGTAAATATGCTTCCTGATCGATATATATGGCTGAATAATCATCAGAGTTAGGCTATGAGTATCTACAGAAAATTCATGATCAAGGACTAATTTGCCAGAAATATGTTAATTAGGCCAAATATGCAATATTCTATGGCTGATGTGTCATCAGAAGGAGTCAATGAGTTTATATATAAAAAGCTCTTCATCGAGGTCTAATTTGCCAGAAATTAGTTAATTAGGTCAAAATGGGTGCATATTTGGCTAAACTAATATCAGCGTGAGGCAGTGAGTATATATAGAAAGTTCATGATCGAGAACTCTTGGGTCAGAAATTAGGGTTAATATGAACTTCTGAATGGCGGAAATAAAATCAGAAGTATTCAATGAGTCTGTTTAGAAATTTCATGACTGAGGACTAATTTCCAACAAATATGTTCAGTAGGTCTAATATGGACTTCTGTATGGGTGAAGTAACATCATAAGAAGTCAATGATAATGAGTAAATAGTTTAAGATCGAGTGCTCTTTGGCCAGAAATATGTCCATTAGGTCAAGTATGCAATATTCTATGGGTGACCTATATCCAGGAATCAATGAATATGTATAAAAAGTTCATGATCTAGGACTAATTTGCCAGATAAATGTTCAGTAGGTCATTTCGGATGAAGAAACATGAGAAGGAGTCAATGATAATGTATATAAAGTTTAAGATCGAGTGCTCTTTGGCCAGAAATATGTAAATTAGGTCAAATATGCAATACTCTATGGCTGAAGTAACATCAGAGTGAGGCATGTAATATAAAAGTCATGATCCAGGACTCTTGGGACAGAAAAAATTTAATTAGGTCTAATATGGACTTCTGTATGGCTAAAACAAAATCAGAAATAGTCAATGACTATGTATAGAAAGTACAAGATCGAATACTCTTGTGCCAGATATATGTTCAGTAGGTCAAATAAAGACTTCGATGTGGCTTCTGTGACATGAGAAGGCGTCAGTATGTATATATAAAAATTTCAAGATCGAGTACTCTTTGGCCAGAAATATATCCATTAGGTCAAATTCTCTATAGCTGATGTATCACCAGAAGCAGTCAATGAGTTCAAATAAAAAGTTCATCATCGGAGACTAATTTGCCAGAAATTTGTTCAGTAGGCCAAAATAGATTCATATATGGCGAAAGTAACATCAGAGTGAATCAATGAATATGTCTTGAAAGGTCACGATCGAGTACTCTTGGGCCAGAAATAGGTCAACAATGGACAGTATGGCTGATGTGACATCAGAGTAAGGCAATATGTAAATATGCTTCCTGATCGATATATATGGCTGAATAATCATCAGAGTTAGGCTATGAGTATCTACAGAAAATTCATGATCAAGGACTAATTTGCCAGAAATATGTTAATTAGGCCAAATATGCAATACTCTATGGCTGATGTATCATCAGAAGGAGTCAATGAGTTTATACAAAAAGCTCATCATCGAGGTCTAATTTGCCAGAAATTAGTTAATTAGGTCAAAATGGGTGCATATTTGGCTAAACTAATATCAGCGTGAGGCAGTGAGTATATATAGAAAGTTCATGATCGAGAACTCTTGGGTCAGAAATTAGGGTTAATATGAACTTCTGAATGATGGAAATGAAATCAGAAGTAGTCAATGAGTCTGTTTAGAAATTTTATAACTGAGGACTAATTTCCAACAAATATGTTCAGTAGGTCTAATATGGACTTCTGTATGGGTGAAGTAAAATCATAAGAAGTCAATGATAATGAGTAAATAGTTTAAGATCGAGTGCTCTTTGGCCAGAAATATGTCCATTAGGTCAAGTATGCAATATTCTATGGGTGACCTATATCCAGGAATCAATGAATATGTATAAAAAGTTCATGATCTAGGACTAATTTGCCAGATAAATGTTCAGTAGTTCATTTCGGATGAAGAAACATGAGAAGGAGTCAATGATAATGTATATAAAGTTTAAGATCGAGTGCTCTTTGGCCAGAAATATGTAAATTAGGTCAAATATGCAATACTCTATGGCTGAAGTAACTTCAGAGTGAGGCATGTAATATAAAGGTCATGATCCAGGACTCTTGGGACAGAAAAATGTAATTAGGTCTTATATGGACCTCTGTATGGCTGAAACAAAATCAGAAATAGTCAATGACTATGTATAGAAAGTTCAAGATCGAGTACTCTTGTGCCAGATATATGTTCAGTAGGTCAAATAAAGACTTCGATGTGGCTTCTGTGACATGAGAAGGCGTCAGTATGTATATATAAAAATTTCAAGATCGAGTACTCTTTGGCCAGAACTATATCCATTAGGTCAAATTCTCTATGGTTGATGTATCACCAGAAGCAGTCATGAGTTCACATAAAAAGTTCATCATCGGAGAGTAATTTGCCAGAAATTTGTTCAGTAGGCCAAAATAGGTTCATATATGGCTAAAGTAACATCAGAGTGTAGTAACACTTAATTGCTCCACAGAACAAGTTAGTTGTTGTGTACATTGCGATGAAAGAGCGCTTTCCCCATATGTTATACTTCACTGCATTATTATTCAGATTCAGATGTCACAGGATATGTTATATGTTAGTTTCTTCAATGCACACAAAATTAGTTATTTTTTTGTTTTTGTTGCAATGCAAACAGCAAATTTGGAATGTGTTATCTGTTCAATGCACAACTTAGTATGTTGGTTCTTGTATACAAATGTAACGAAACAGCGCATACCTTATATGTACTCTTTTAGGCATTGCAATGCAAGGGCACTCTTACCTCTTACCTTATTCTTACCTCTTTATTGTACAACGGAATGAGTTAGATCAATGCAATAGCACTATGTTATCTCCTCAATGCAAAGACGAAATTAGTTAGTTTTTTATTTATATACATAAACATTAAGGGAATAAGTTAATTCTTGTATACAATGCAAGGTTTATACGTTGCTTCTTGTATGTATTGGTCACAACCGACGAGTTCATTCATTGTAACACCGTATATGTTGTGTTTTCTCTTCAATGCATAAGGAATAAGTTAATTCTTGTAAAATACAATGCAAAGAAACAGTTCGTTCCTGTATTTATTGCAATGCAACAGCATATGTGATTTGTTTTCTCTTCAATGCAGTTCGATCTTGTACATATGTAAATGTTATCTTTTCAGTGCACATTTCTTACATTTATTGCATTTCGTTGTTCTTTTTTACAATACAAGGCAACTGTGCATAGCTTATATGTAGTCCTTGTATTGCATTGCAGTGCAACAGAGCATATGTGTTACCTCTTTACTGCACAACGAATGTCATTTTAGTTCTTGTGTGTAACATTTTAGTTCATAACACAGACATTTTGCTTGGTTTCATTAAAGTGTTAATGTGATTTATTAACATCAAAGCTTTTGACTGAACACACGAGCAAAATGTGACTCATCAAACACTGTCAGACTGGCTTGCTTCAATTCCTTTAACACTGCAAATCAACTCTTTTCAAGCACCTGGTCGCCGCCTAATGGATAAGGGACATATTTCTTCTATGCGTAATGTTAAATATTGTATGCAATGCAATGAAACAGTTAGTTCTTGTATTTATTGCAATGCAATATTATGATTTGTGTTTTCTCTTTAATACACTAATGAAAGAGTTATTTCTTGTATGCAACAAGCGCCTGTCTTGTGTTATCTCTTCACTGCACAAAGGATTAAGTTACTGCAGTTCACGTTGTTACCTCTCAATGCCTACTGTTCATTCATCGCAACCACATATGTTATGTGTTATTTCTTCAATGCATAAGAAATAAGTTAGTTTTTGTTTCCAATGTAAGGAAGCACTGCATAAAACATGTTAGTTCTTGTATGCCTTGTAATAAAACAGCACAGCGTAATACGTTAATTATTGTTTGCAATGCAATGAAACAGTTAGTTCTTATGTCTATTACAATGCAACAGTATATGTGATTTGTTTTCTTTTCAATTTACAAATGAAAGAGTTCGTTCTTGTATGCAATGCAGTGCAATAAACACTTGTCATGTGTTATCTCTTCATTGCACAAAGGAATAAGTTAGTTCTTGTATACAATGCAAGGAAACAGTGCATAACTTACAACAACAGCACATATGTTATAGTAATTTCTTCTATGCACAGCGTAATAAATTAACTATTGTATGCAATGCAATGCAATGCAATTGTATCTTAATGCATTGCAATACAACAGTATATGTGATTTATTTTCTCTTCAATGCCCAAAGGAAAGAGTAAGTTCTTGTATGCAACGCAATGCAACAAGCACCTGTCATGTTATCTCTTCAATGCACAACGGATTAGAATAGCTCTTTCATGCAATGCAATGCAACAATACAAATGCAATGTTATTTCTCTTCCACGCGCAAGAGAACAATTTGTTCTTTCATGCAATGCCATTTTGTTATGATTATTGTTCAATGTAGAGGTTAATGTCAGGCCTTATTCTATGAAATAACAGCACATAATTTATGTGTTATCTCTGTAGTGCACAACGGAATATCAGTTATTGTATGCAATGCAATGAAATAGTGCATTTTTACATGTGTTATTTATCGATGCACAACAATTAGGCGTTATCTCTTTGATGCGTAACAGAATAAGTTGAGTATGCATGTGATATGTCTTCAGTGCACAATGGATTTAGTTCTTGTATACAATGCAAAGAAACTAGTGCACAGTTTATATGTAATTGTTTGTTGCATAACGGATTAAGTAGTTCTTGTATGCATTGCAATTCAACAACACACACACACACACACACACACACACACACACACACACACACACACACACACATATATATATATATATATATATATATATATATATATATATATATATATATATATATAATATCTCTAAAATATGTGTCATCCCTTCAATCCACAACGGAATGCAGTGCAATGAAATACAATATGTCTTATGTGTTATTCTTCAACGCACAATGGAATATTTATTTCTTGACAATGCAGAAGTTAATATGTCAGGTATGTGTATATTGCCTTGTATGCAATGAAATAACAGCACATTAGTTATGTGTTATTCTTCAATACACAACGGCTACGCGTTATCTCTTTAATGTATGTTAATGCAATTTAAGTTAACGGGATAAGTTAAGCATACAATGCAATATGCAACAACACTTAAGTGTCATCTCTTCCAGTACACAACGATTAGGTTAGATCTTGCATACAATGCAATGCAACAGTTCATATGCAATGTAGTTATTTTATGCAAAGCTGTGCAACAATGCAGTGCAACAGCACCTGTGTTTTTTGCTAGCACTTTATTGCAGAACAGATGAAGTTCTAAAGTGTTGGCAATGCAGAGCGGATTTTGTTAGTTCTGGCAAGCAATGTAATGCAACAGAGCATATCTCCTGTTATTCTTCAGTGCAGAAGTTTATATGTCAGGTCTTTGTCGTGTATGCAATGAAATTATAGCACATAAATTGTGTTATCTCTTTAATGCACAACGGAAAAACTTAGATATTGTATGCAGTGCATTGAATCAGTGCATTTTATATATTATTCAATGCACAACTAATGCATGAATAAGTTAACGGAATAAGCATACAATGCAATACAACAACACATGTCATGCGATAGCTCTTCAATGCACAACGGAATACGTTTGTTCTTGTATACAATGCAAAGAAACAAGTGCGTAGCTTTTATGTAATTCTTCATTGCATAACAGAATAAGTCAAGGGTTTGCAAAAGCACATATTGTGTCATCTCTTCAGTGCACAACGGATTTAGGTTACATCTTTCATGAAATGCAATGGAACAATACATATGCAATGAACAAGTTAGGTTTTATGCCGTGCAAAGAAATATAACATTACTTATGTGTTATTCTTCAACGCACAATAGAAAGAGTTAGTTCTTTTATGCAACGTAGTGCAACAAGCACCTGTCATGTTATCTCTTCAATGCGCAACAGAATAATTCAATTATTGTATGCAATGCAATGAATTAGAGCATTTTACATGTATTATTCTTCATTGCACAACGGTTATGTGCCTTAATGCATAACGGAATAACTTAAGTATGCAATGCAACAACACATGTCATGTGATATGTCTTCAATGCACAACGGATTTAGTTCTTGAATACAATGCAAAGAAACAAGTGCACAGCTTATATGTAATTCTTCATTAAATAACGCACTAAGTTAGTTCTTCAGTGCATTGCAATGCAACAACACATATGTGTCATCTCTTCAATGCACAAAGATTGATTTTGCATGCAATGCAATGCCTAGATTCGATTAGATGTGAGTGGGTGTGTTATCTCTTCATTGCACAAAGGAATAAGTTAGTTCTTGGATACAATGCAAGGAAACAGTGCATAACTCACATGTAGCAATACAACAGCATATATGTTATATTAATTCTTCTATGCACAGCGTAATAAGTTAACTATTGTATGCAATGCAATGAAACAGTTCATAATGCGTTACAGTACAACAGCATATGTGATTTGTTTTGTCTTCAATGCACAAAGGAAAAAGTAAGTTCTTTTAGGCAACGCAGTGCAACAAGCACCTGTCATGTTATCTCTTCAATGCACAACGGATTAGATTAGCTTTTTCATGCAATGCAATGCAACAATACAAATGCAATGTTATTTCTCTTCCATGCACAACATTAGTTCTTGATACAATGCAAAGAAACAAGTGCACAGTTTATATGTTTTTATGTTCATTGCATAACGGATTAAGTAGTTCCTGTATGCATTGCAATGCAACAATACATATGCAATGTTATTTCTGTTCCATGCACAGCGGAACAAGTTAGGTCTTATGCAGTGCAATGAAACACAACATGTCTCATTCTTCTACACGTGTTCTTCAATGTACAACGAGCAGTACAAATAGAGCGTTATCTATTTAAGGCATAACGGAATAAGTTAAAAGCATGCAATGCAATGCAACAGCACAAGTCTTGTGATATCTCTTCAGTGCACAACAGAACAAGTTAGATCTTGTATACAATGCAAACAAACAAGAGCACAGTTTATATGTAATTCTTCATTGTAAAACGGACTGAGTTAAGTTTTTGTTATACAATGCAAAGAAACAAGTGCACAGCTTATGTGTAATTCATTGCATAAGGGATTGAGCTAGTTCTTGTACGCATTGCGATGCAACAACACAAATGTCATCTCTTCAATACACAGCAAGTTAGGTTAATCTTGCATACAATGCAACAATACATATGCAACGTTATTTCTCTTCCATGCACAAGGGAACAATTAGTTCTTTTATGGAATGCAGTGCAATAACACCTGTGTAATGTGCAAGCACTTCAATGCATAACAGATAAAGTTATAAGGTGTGGGCAATGCAGCAGCGGTATTAGTATGTTATGCAGAGCGGATTAAGTTAGTTCTGGCAAACAATGCAATGTGGCATTTAGAATGCAATACTTTGCTTTCAATTATCAATCATGTTTGGCATTGCAAATAAACAACAATTTGTTTAGCACACAACATTACAAATTATAAGCCGTATGTTAAATGACATTTAATGAGACAATCTTTCGAATTCAGTTTCATTCATTTCTTCTTTACTAGCAAGCTAAATGAACAGGACTTAAACCAATGTGCAAGCAAACGTAAAGCCTCTAGGTGGCTGCAGAGGATCACTCATTGGCACATATGCATTCATATTTAAACATACATTATAGGTAAATATCTTATCATAAAATTTTCCAGTTAGATTTATTTTAGACATTGTAAAAGGACTATTATAACAATAAAATAACTGTTTCTTATTATTTAGCTTTTTTTGTTGTTGTTGTTCTTAAAAAAAAGTATCAGTTTTTTGCAATTCTGCCAAATTGTTTTACAAGCTGTTTTTTGTGTCTGCATTTGTTCTCCGTTAATGTTTTATGGTGTCACAGGCGAGTGTTCTGAATTGTAGTCCCGCGTCTTCATTATTTATATGGGGAGGGGGCGCCGTTGTATCAATACATATTGTGTCATCTCTTCAATGCACAACGGAATAGGTTAGATCTTTCACGAAATGCATTAGAACAATACACATGCAATGTTATTCCTCTTCCATGCACAACGGAACAAGTTAGGTCTTATATGCAGTGCAATGAAATATAACATTACTTATATGTTATTCTTCAACGCACAAACGCTTTCAACGCTTCAAAGAGTAAGTTCTTGTATGCAACGCAATGCAAAGAAACAAGTGCATAGTTTATACGTAATAGTTTATTGCATAACGGATTAAGTAGTTCTTGTATGCATTGCAATGCAACAACACATATATATTATCTCTAAAATGCACAAGCGAATAAGACAGGTCTCGTTTGCAATACATTGCAACAGCACATCTGTGTCATCCCCTCAATTCACAACGGATTAGATTAGCTCTGTCATGCAATGCAAGCAACAAAACATATGCAATGTTATTTCTCATCCATGCACAACGGAACAAGTTAGGTCTTATTGCAGTGCAATAAAATACAACATGTCTTATGTGTTATTCTTCAACGCACAATGGAATATTTAGTTCTTGACAATGCAGAAGTTAATATGTCAGGTCTTTGTCTTGTATGCAATGAAATAACAGCACATAAATTGTGTGTTATTCTTCAATACACAAAGGCTACGCGTTATCTCTTTAATGTATGTTAATGCAAAGTTAGGTGAACGGAATAAGTTAAGCATACAATGCAATGCAACAACACTTAAGTGTCATCTCTTCAATACACAACGATTAGGTTAGATGCAATGCAACAGTACATATGCAATGCAATGCAACAGTACATATGCAATGTATAAAAGAACTACATTGCAACTACATTGTACTGTTGCAATGCAATGCAACAGTACATATGCAATGTAGTTCTTTTATGCAATGCAGTGCAACAATGCAGTGCAACAACATATATATATATGCAGAGCGTATTATGTTAGTTCTGGCAAGCAATGCAGTGAAACAGACCATATCTCCTGTTATTCTTCAGTGCAGAAGTTTATATGTCAGGTCTTTGTCGTGTATGCAGTGAAATTATAGCACATTTTATGTGTTATCTCTTTAATGCACAACGGAATATCTCAGATATTGTGCATTTTACATGTTATTATTCAATACACAACTGCTACGCGTTATCACTAATGCATAAATAAGTTAATGGAATAAGTTAAGCATACAATGCAATGCAACAACACATGTCATGCGATATCTCTTCAAAACACAACGTTTGTTCTTGTATACAATGCAAAGAAACATACTTATATGTAATTCTTCATTGCAACAGCTTAGGTTACATCTTTCATGAATGCAATGGAACAATACATATACAATGTTATTTCTTCCATGCACAACGGAACAAGTTAGGTCTTATGCAGTGCAAAGAAATATAACATTACTTATGTGTTATTTTTCAACGCACAATAGAAAGAGTTAGTTCTTGTATGCAACGCAGTGCAACAAGCACCTGTCATGTTATCTCTTCAATGCGCAACGGAATAACTCAGTTATTCTATGCAATGCAATGAATTAGAGCATTTTAAATGTATTATTCTTCATTGCACAACGGTTACGTGCGTTAATGCATAACGGAATAACTTACGTATGCAATGCAACAACACATGTCATTGATATGTCTTCAATGCACAACGGATTTAGTTCTTGAATACATTGCAAAGAAACAAGTGCACAGCTTATATGTAATTCTTCATTAAATAACGCATTAAGTTAGTTCTTCAGTGCATTGCAATGCAACAACACATATGTGTCAGCTCTCCAATGCACAAAGATTGGTCTTGCATGCAGTGCAATGCTTAGCCCACATCTGACCCACGAATAATCCGCATGTACCAGATGTGAGTGGGTGTGTTATCTGTTCATTGCACAAAGGAATAAGTTAGCTCTTGGATACAATGCAAGGAAACAGTGCATAACTTACATGTAGCAATGCAACAGCACATACGTTTCTTCTACACAAAATTTCTTCTATGCAAAGCGTAATAAAGTTAACTATTGTAAGCAATGCAATGAAACAGTTCATAATGCATTGCAGTACAACAGCATATGTGATTTGTTTTCTCTTAAATGCACAAAGGAAAGAGTAAGTTCTTGTATGCAACGCAGTGCAACAATCACCTGTCATGTTATCTCTTCAATGCACAACGGATTAGATTAGCTCTTTCATGCAATGCAATGCAACAGTACAAATGCAATGTTATTTCTCTTCCATGCACAACATTAATTCTTGATACAATGCAAAGAAACAAGTGCACAGTTTATATGTAATTGTTCATTGCAATGCATCAACACATATATATAATCTCTAAAATGCACAACCGAATAAGACAGGTCTCCCTTCAATTCACAACGGATGTTATGTGATTAGCTCTTTCATGCAATGCAATGCATGTATAAATTGCATACATAGTCAATGTTATATCTCATCCATGCACAACGGAACAAGTTATGCAGTGCAATGAAATACAACATGTCTTATGTCTTATTCTTCAACGCACAATGGAATTATTTAGTTCTTGACAATGCAGAAGTTAATATGTCAGGTCTTTGTCTTGTATGCAATGAAATAACAGCACATAAATTATGTGTTATTCTTCAATTCACAACGTCTACGCGTTATATCTCTTATTAAAGATTGTATGCCTAACTTATTCCGTCAACTTAACTTGCATTAACATATATTAATATATTAATGCAAGTTAAGTTGACGGAATAAGTTAAGCATACAATTCAATGCAACAACACATATGTGTCATCTCTTCAATGATTGAGCTTGCATGCAATGCAATGCCTAGATTCGGCCCACATCTGACCCACGAATAATCCACATGTACCAGATGTGGGCCATAAATGGGCGACAGCACATATGTGGCATCTCTTTCATGCAAAAATCTTGAACTTTCTAAACTTACTCTTTAACTCTTTCTGTTATATATCAACTAGACGGTAGCACGTATTTGACCTTTTGAACCTATTTCCTAAGAGTTATAGACACCTTCTGATGATAATTCAGCCAGTCCATATATGACATACTGAATATTTTCTGGCCAAAGAGTCCTCTGACATAAACTTTCCATATATACTTATAGACTCCTTCTGGTGTTTCATCAGCATGACAGTAGTCCTTATTTGACCGATATAAAACTTCTTTAGTTTAGCACATATTTGACCACCTGAACAAATGGATAAGGGACATATTACTTATAACAACCTTAAACTTTTTTATATCACAAACAGCACATAATTTCTTCTATGCACAGCATAAGTTAACTATTGTATGCAATGCAATGAAACAGTCATCACAACACCACATATGTTATGTGCTATTTCTTCAATGCATAAGAAATAAGTTAGTTTTTGTTTACAATGAAAGGAAGCAGTGCATAAAACTCACATATTAGTTCTTGAATGTATTGTAATACAACAGCCCAGCGTAATACGTTAATTATTGTATGCAATGCAATGAAACAGTTAATTCTTGTGTCTATTACAATGCGACAGTATATATGCTATATTAATTTCTTTTATGCACAGCGTAATAAGTTAACTATTGTATGCAATGCAATGAAACAGTTCTTAATGCATTGCAATACAACAGTATATGTGATTTGTTTTCTCTTCAATGCACAAAGGAAAGAGTAAGTTCTTGTATGCACAATGGATTAGATTTGCTCTTTTATGCACAACAATACAAATGCAATGTTATTTCTCTTCCATGCACAACAATGCAAAGAAACAAGTGCACAGTTTATATGTAACATTTTATTGCATAGCGGAATAAGTAGTCCTTGTATGCATTGCAATGCAACAACAACATATATAATCTCTAAAATGCACAACCGAATAAGACAGGTCTCGAATGCAGTACATTGCAACAGCACATGTGTCATGCCTTCAATCCACAACGGATTAGATTAGCTCTTTCATGCAACGCAATGCAACATTATAACATTACTTATGTGTTATTCTTCAACGCACAATTTCTCTTAAATGCACAAAGGAAAGAGTTAGTTCTTGTATGCAACGCAGTGCAACAAGCACCTGTCATCTTATCTCTTCAATAATGCAATGCAATGAATTAGAGCATTTTACATGTATTATTCTTCATTGCACATATTATTATATATATATATGAAGAAAAATACATGTAAAATGCTCTAATTCATTGCATTGCATACATTAACTAAGTTATTCCGTTGCGTATTGAAGAGATAAGATGACAGGTGCTTGTTGCACTGCGTTGCATACAAGAACTAACTCTTTCTATTGTGCGTTGAAGAATACATTAACTGAGTTAACGGATTATGTAGTTCTTGTATGCATTGCAATGCAACAACACATATTATATAATCTCTAAAATGCACAACAGAATGAGACAGCTCTATTTTGCAATACATTGCAACAGCACATATGTGTCATCCCTTCAATCCACAACGGATTAGATTAGCTCTTTCATGCAATCCAGTGCAACAATACATATGCAATATTATTTCTCTTCCATGCACAACGAAACAAGTTAGGTCTTATGTGTTATTCTTCAACGCACAATGGAATATTTAGTTTACAGCACATATGTTATGCAGAGCGGATTATGTTAGTTCTGGCAAGCAATGCAATGAAACAGAGTATATCTCCTGTTATTCTTCAGTGCAGAAGATTATATGTCAGGTCTTTGTCGTATATGCAATGAAATTATAGCACATAAATTATGTGTTATCTCTTTAATGCACAACGGAATAACTCAGATATTGTATGCAATGCAATGAATCAGTGCATTTTACATGTTATATTGTTCAATGCACAACGGCTACGCGTTATCTCTAATGCATGAATAAGTTAACTGAATAAGTTAAGCATATAATGCAAAGGCAACAACACATGTCATGCGATAGCTCTTCAATGCATAAACGGAATACGTTTATTCTTGTATACAATGCAAAGAAACAAGTGCGTAGCTTATATGTAATTCTTCATTGCATAACGGAATAAGTCAGGTGTTTGCAACAGCATATATTGTGTCATCTCTTCAATGCACAACGGATTAGGTTAGATCTTTCATGAAATGCAATGGAACAATACATATGCAATGTTATTTCTCTTCCATGCACAACGGAACAAGTTAGGTCTTATGCAGTGCAATGAAATATAACATTACTTATGTGTTATTCTTCAACGCACAATAGAAAGAGTTAGTTCTTGTATGCAACGCAGTGCAACAAGCACCTGTCATGTTATCTCTTCAATGCGCAACGGAATAACTCAGTTATTGTATGCAATGCAGTGAATTAGAGCATTTTACATGTATTATTCTTTATTGCACAACGGTTAACTTAAGTGTGCAATGCAATGCAACAACACATGTCATGTGATATGTCTTCAGTGCACAACGGAAATACAATGCAAAGAAACAAGTGCACGGCTTATACGTAAAACTCTTCATTAAATAACGCATTAAGTTAGTTCTTCTGTGCATTGCAATGCAACAACACATATGTGTCATCTCTTCAATGCACAATGATTGATCTTGCATGCAATGCAATGCCTAGATTCGGCCCACATCTGACCCACGAATAATTCACATGTATCAGATGTGAGTGAGTGTGTTAGATCTTCATTGCACAAAGGAATAAGTTAGTTCCTGGATACAATGCAAGGAAATCAGTGCATAACTTGTTGCAATGCAACAGCACATATGTTATATTAAATTCTTCTATGCACAGCGTAATAAGTTAACTATTGTATGCAATGCAATGAAACAGTTCTTAATGCATTGCAATACAAGAGAATATGTGATTGGTTTTCTCTTCAATACACAAACGAAAGAGTAAGTTCTTGTATGCAACGCAGTGCAACAAGCACCTGTCATATTATCTCTTCAGTGCACAACGGATTAGCTTAGCTCTTTCATGCAATGCAATGCAATAATACAAATGCAATGTTATTTCTCTCCCATGCTCAACATTAGTTCTTGTATACAATGCAAAGAAACAAGTGCACAGTTTATATGTAATTGTTTATTGCATAACGGATTAAGCAGTTCTTGTATGCATTGCATTGCAACAACACGTATATATAATCTCTAAAATGCACAACCGAATGAGACAGCTCATTCATGCAATGCAATGCAACAATACATATGCAATGTTATTTCTTTTCCATACACAACGGAACAAGTTTGGTCTTACACAGCGCAATGAAATACAACATGTCTTTATGTGTTATTCTTCAACGCACAATGGACTATTTATTCTTTGACAATGCAGAAGTTAACATGTCAGGTCTTTGTCTTGTATGTAATGAAATAACAGCACATAAATTATGTGTTATTCCTCAATACACAACGGCTACGCGTTGTCTCTTTAATGTATGTTAATGCAAGTTAAGTTAACGGAATAAGTTCAGCATACGGTGCAATGCAACAACACTTGTGTCAGCTCTTCAATACACAACGATTAGATTAGATCTTGCATGCAATGCATTGCAACAGTACATATGCAATGTAGTTTTTTTATGCAGTGCAGTGCAACAATACAAGTGCAACAACACCTGTGTTATGTGCTTGCAATTCATTGCAGAACAGATGAAGTTATAAAGTGTTGGCACATATGTTACGCAGAGCGGATTATGTTAGTTCTGGCAAGCAGTGCAATGAAACAGAGCATATCTCTTGTTATTCTTCAGTGCAGAGTTTATATATCAGGTCTTTGTCGTATATGCAATGAAATTATAGCACATAAGTTATGTGTTATCTCGTTAATGCACAACGGAATCACTCAGATATTTGTATGCAATGCAATGAATCAGTACATTTTACATGTTATATTGTTCAATGCACAACGGCTACGCGTTATCTGTAATGCATGAATAAGTTAACTGAATAAGTTAAGCATACAATGCAAAGGCAACAACACATGACATGCGATAGCTCTTCAATGCATAAACGGAATACGTTTATTCTTGTATACAATGCAAAAAAACAAGTGCGTAGCTTATATGTAATTTTTCATTGCATAACGGAATAAGTCAGGTGTTTGCAACAGCACATATTGTGTCATCTCTTCAATGCACAACGGATTAGGTTAGATCTTTCATGAAATGCAATGGAACAATACATATGCAATGTTATTTCTCTTCCATGCACAACGGAACAAGTTAGGTCTTATGCAGTGCAATGAAATATAACATTACTTATGTATTATTCTTCAACGCACAATAGAAAGAGTTAGTTCTTTGTATGCAACGCAGTGCAACAAGCACCTGTCATGTTATCTCTTCAATGCGCAACGGAATAACTCAGTTATTGTATGCAATGCAATGAATTAGAGCATTTTACATGTATTATTCTTCATTGCACAACGGTTACGCGCGTTATGTCTTTAATGCATAACGGAATAACTTAAGTATGCAATGCAATGCAACAACACGTCATGTGATATGTCTTCAATGCACAACGGATTTAGTTCTAGAATGCAATGCAAAGAAACAAGTGCACGGCTTATACGTAAAACTCTTCATTAAATAACGCATTAAGTTAGTTCTTCTGTGCATTGCAATGCAACAACACATATGTGTCATCTCTTCAATGCACAATGATTGATCTTGCATGCAATGCAATGCCTAGATTCGGCCCACATCTGACCCACGAATAATCCACATGTATCAGATGTGAGTGAGTGTGTTAGATCTTCATTGCACAAAGGAATAAGTTAGTTCTTGGATACAATGCAAGGAAATCAGTGCATAACGTACATGTTGCAATGCAACAGCACATATGTTATATTAAATTCTTCTATGCACAGCGTAATAAGTTAACTATTGTATGCAATGCAATGAAACAGTTCTTAATGCATTGCAATACAAGAGAATATGTGATTGGTTTTCTCTTCAATACACAAACGAAAGAGTAAGTTCTTGTATGCAACGCAGTGCAACAAGCACCTGTCATATTATCTCTTCAATGCACAACGGATTAGCTTAGCTCTTTCATGCAATGCAATGCAATAATACAAATGCAATGTTATTTCTCTCCCATGCTCAACATTAGTTCTTGTATACAATGCAAAGAAACAAGTGCACAGTTTATATGTAATTGTTTATTGCATAACGGATTAAGCAGTTCTTGTATGCATTGCATTGCAACAACACGTATATATAATCTCTAAAATGCACAACAGAATGAGACAGCTCATTCATGCAATGCAATGCAAAAATACATATGCAATGTTATTTCTTTTCCATACACAACGGAACAAGTTTGGTCTTACACAGCGCAATGAAATACAACATGTCTTTATGTGTTATTCTTCAACGCACAATGGACTATTTATTCTTTGACACTGCAGAAGTTAACATGTCAGGTCTTTGTCTTGTATGTAATGAAATAACAGCACATAAATTATGTGTTATTCTTCAATACACAACGGCTACGCGTTATCTCTTTAATGTATGTTAATGCAAGTTAAGTTAACGGAATAAGTTCAGCATACGATGCAATGCAACAACACTTGTGTCATCTCTTTAATACACAACGATTAGATTAGATCTTGCATGCAAAGCATTGCAACAGTACATATGCAATGTAGTTCTTTTATGCAGTGCAGTGCAACAATACAAGTGCAACAACACCTGTGTTATGTGCTAGCACTTTATTGCAGAACAGATGAAGTTATAAAGTGTTGGCAATGCAACAGCACATATGTTATGCAGAGCGGATTATGTTAGTTCTGGCAAGCAGTGCAATGAAACAGAGCATATCTCTTGTTATTCTTCAGTGCAGAGTTTATATGTCAGGTCTTTGTCGTATATGCCATAAAATTATAGCACATAAGTTATGTGTTATCTCTCTAATGCACAACGGAATAACTCAGATATTTGTATGCAATGCAATGAATCATTGCATTTTACATGTTATATTGTTCAATGCACAACGGCTACGCGTTATCCCCATTCATGAATAAGTTAACTGAATAAGTTAAGCATATAATGCAAAGGCAACAACACATGTCATGCGATAGCTCTTCAATGCATAAACGGAATACGTTTATTGTATACAATGCAAAGAAACAAGTGCGTAGCTTATATGTAATTCTTCATTGCATAACGGAATAAGTCAGGTGTTTGCAACAGCACATATTGTGTCATCTCTTCAATGCACAACGGATTAGGTTAGATCTTTCATGAAATGCAATGGAACACTACATATGCAATGTTATTTCTCTTCCATGCACAACGGAACAAGTTGGGTCTTATGCAGTGCAATGAAATATAACATTACTTATGTGTTATTCTTCAACGCACAATAGAAAGAGTTAGTTCTTTGTATGCAACGCAGTGCAACAAGCACCTGTCATGTTATCTCTTCAATGCGCAACGGAATAACTCAGTTATTGTATGCAATGCAATGAATTAGAGCGTTTTACATGTATTATTCTTCATTGCACAACGGTTACGCGCGTTATGTCTTTAATGCATAACGGTATAACTTAAGTATGCAATGCAATGCAACAACACGTCATGTGATATGTCTTCAATGCACAACGGATTTAGTTCTAGAATGCAATGCAAAGAAACAAGTGCACGGCTTATACGTAAAACTCTTCATTAAATAGCGCATTAAGTTAGTTCTTCTGTGCATTGCAATGCAACAACACATATGTGTCATCTCTTCAATGCACAATGATTGATCTTTCATGAAATGCAATGGAACAATACATATGCATTGTTATTTCTCTTCCATGCACAACGGAACAAGTTAGGTCTTATACAGTGCAATGAAATATAACATTACTTATGTGTTATTCTTCAACGCACAATAGAAAGAATTAGTTCTTGTATGCAACGCAGTGCACCTGTCATGTTATTTCTTCAATGCGCAACGGAATAACTCAGTTAATGCATGCAATGCAATGAATTAGAGCATTTTATATGTATTATTCTTCATTGCACAACGGTTATGTGCGTTATGCATAACGGAATAACTTAAGTATGCGATGCAATGCAACAACACGTCATGTGATATGTCTTCAATGCACAACGGATTTAGTTCTTGAATGCAATGCAAAGAAACAAGTGCACAGCTTATATGTAAAATTCTTCATTAAATAACGCACTAAGTTAGTTCTTCTGTGCATTGCAATGCAACAACACATATGTGTCATCTCTTCAATGCACAACAATTGATCTTGCATGCAATGCAATGCCTAGATTCGGCCCACATCTGACCCACAAATAATCCACATGTACCAGATGTTGGCCGTATCTGAGCGACACTATATTGCTGTCTTAGTCAGGTCTCGTTTGCAATACATTTCAACAGCACATATGTGTCATCTCTTTCATGCACAACGGATTAGATTTGCTCTTTCACGCAATGCAATGCAACAATACATATGCAATGGTATTTCTCCTCCATGCACAACGGAACAAGTTAGGTCTTATGCAGTGCAATGAAATACAACATGTCTCATTCTTCTGCATGTGTTCTTCAATGTACAACGGTTATGCGTTATCTAATTTAATGCATAACGAAAGAAGTTAAAAGCATGTAATGCAATGCAACAGCACATGTCTTGTGATATCTCTTCAATACACAACAGAACAAGTTAGATCTTGTATACAATGCAAACAAACAAGTGCACAGTTTATATGTAATTCTTCATTGTATAACGGATTAAGTTTTTGTTATACAATGCAAAGAAACAAGTGCACAGTTTATATGTAATTCATTGCATGAGGGATTAAGTTAGTTATTGTATGCATTGTTTGCAACAACAAAAAGTGTCATCTCTTCAATACACAACAATTAGGTTAATCTTGCATGCCATGCAACAATACATATGCAATGGTATTTCTCTTCCATGCGCAAGGGAACGATTAGTTCTTTTATGGAATGCAGTGCAACACCACCTGTGTTATGTGCAAGCACTTCAATGCATAATAGATAAAGTTATAAAGTGTGGGCAAGGCAACAGCACATATGTTATGCAGAGCGGATTTAGTTAGTTCTGGCAAGCAATGCAATTAAACAGAGCATATCTCGGGTTATTCTTCAATGCAGAAGTTAATATGTCAGGTCTTTGTCGTGTATGCAATGAAATATACGTTTTGTGCTATCTCTTCAATGCACAACGGAATATTTATTTCTTGACAATGCAAACGCACAACATGCAATACATTGTGTACGCGTTTGAGTGAGTTACCGTGTAATTTAATAAGAACATACGATGCATAAACTGAGAATGCTAGAGACAATTTAAAAACAATACAGGCAATCTTCAAGGAATAGCAATGGTGTTGTGTGTTGTAAAATAAAGCATTGAAGGTGAGCAGTAAATTAACATTTTAGCATCACATAAATGTCATTAAACAATGTTTTAAACAGAACTTTGACTAAGATTTATGTGTTTGCAATTCACTTGGAGCATTAAAGCAATGCAATGTGGCATTATAGAATGCAATACTTTGCTTTCAATTATCAAACATGTGAAATAAACAAGAATTTGTTTAGCACACAACATTACAACATTTAAGCCGTATGTTAAATGACATTTAATGAGACAATCTTTCGAATTCAGTTTCATTCATTTGTTCTTTACTAGCAAGCTAAATTAACAGGACTTAAACCAATGTGCAAGCAAACGTAAAGCCTCTAGGTGGCTGCAGAGGATCACTCATTGGCTCATATGCATTCATATTTAAACATATATTATAGGTAAATATATTATCGCAAACTTTTCCAATTAGATTTATTTTAGACATTGTAAAATCACTATTATAACAATAAAATAACTATTTCTTATCATTTAGCTTTTTTTTTTTTTTGTTCTGAAAAGTATCATTGTTTTGCAATTCTGCCAAATTGCAAAACTCGATCTTGAACTTTGTATACATACTCATTGACTCCTTCTGATGTTATTTCAGCCAAAAATGAGCCCATGTGTGTCCGACTGAACATATTTCTGGCAAATTAGTCCTCAATCATGAACATTTTATACATACTCATCGACTCCTTTTGATGTAAGATCAACCAGACAGTAGTCCATATTTGACTTACTGAACATATTTGAATATCTGAATGGCGGAAATAAAATGAGAGTCAATGAGAATGTAAAGAAAGTTCAAGACTGAGTACTCATGGGCAAGGAATATGTTCATTTTGTCAAATATGGACTACTGCCTGTCTGATTTAATGTAAGGAGTCAACGAGTCTGTATACAAAGTACAAGATCGAGGAATAATTTGCCAGAAATATGTTCTGTAGGACTAATATGGTCTTCTGTATGGTTGAAGTAACATCAGAGTTAGGCAATGAGTATGTATAGATAGTTCATAATCAAGAACTAATTTGCCACAAATGTGTTCAGTAAGTCTAATATGGATGAAGTACAATCAGAAGGGCTCAATTGTAATGCATAGAAAGTCAAATCAAATCAATTACTCTTTGACAAGAAATATGTCCATTAGGTCAAATATGCAATACTCTATGGCTGACGTGTCAGCAGAAGGAGTCAATAAAGGAGACTATGTATAAAAAGTTCATGACCGAGGACTAATTTGCCAGAAATATGTTCAGTTGGTCTAATGTAGACTTTTTGTATGTGTGACGTGACATCAGTAGGAGTCAATTGTAATGCATAAAAAGTTGAAGATCAATTACTATTTGACAAGAAATATGTCAATTAGGTCAAATATGCAATACTTTATGACATTATCATGACATTATCATTAGAAGGAGTCAATGAGTATGTATAAAAAGTTAATGATTGAGGATTGAGTAATATGTTCAGTAGGTGAAACATGGGCTCATGTATGGATGAAGTAACATCAGAGTGAGACATGAGTATATTTAGAAAGTTGATGATCGAGGACTCTCGGGACAGAAAAAAATTAAGTAGAGTTAATATGGACTTCTGTATGGCTGAAATAAAATCAGAAGGAGTCAATGTCAATCTGGATAGAAAGTTCAGGATCGTGTACTCTTGGGCCAGAAATATACTTGTCCAAATATGGTGTACTGTTTGTCCCATGTAACAGCAGAAGGAGTCAGTGAGTATGTATAGAAAGTTCAAGATCGGGTAATCTTGGGTCAGAATTATGTTCAGTATGTCAAATATGGACTACTGTGTGGCTGATCTTACATCAGAAGGAGTCAATGAGTCAGTATAGAAAGTTCCTGATTGAGGACTACTTTGCCAGAAATATGTTCAGTAGGTCTAATATGGTCTTCTGTACGGATGAAGTAACATCAGAAGGAGTCAATAGTAATGTATGAAAAGTTTAAGATTGAGTCTTTGGCCAGAAATATGTTCAGTAGGTCAAATATAGACTTATGTGAAATCAGAAGGCGTCAATGAGTATATATAAAAACTTCAATGTTGAATACGCTTTTGGCCAGAAATATGTCCATTAGGTCAAATATGCAATACTCTATGGCTGAAGTAACATCAGAGTGAGGCATGTAAATAAAGTTCATGACTCTTGGGACAGAAAAAATTAATTAGGTCTAATATGGACTTCTGTATGGCTGAAATAAAATCAGAAATAGTCAATGACTATGTATAGAAAGTTCAAGATCGAGTACTCTTGGGCCAGAAGTATGTTCTTTCGGTCAAATATGGACTACAATTTGTCTGATGTAACATCAGAAGGAGTCAATGAGTCTGTTTAGAAAATTCATGATCAAAGACTATTTTGCCAGAAATATGTTCTGTAGGTCTAATATGGACTTCTGTACGGATGAAGTAACATCAGGAGTCAATGAGTATGAACTGAAGGTTCAAGATCGAGTACTAATTTGCCAAAAATATGATCATTAGCTGAAATATGGACTACTTTATGTCTGATGTGACATCAGAAGGCGTCAGTAAGTATATATAAAAATTTCAAGATCGAGTACTTTTTGGCCAGAAATATGTCCATTAGGTCAAATTCTCTATGACTGATGTATCACCAGAAGCAGTCAATGAGTTTCCATAAAAAGTTTATCATAAGGGGCTAATTTGCCAGAAATTTGTTCAGTAGGTCGAAATCGGTTCATATATGGCTAAAGTAATATCAGAGTGAATCAATGAATATGCATTGAAAGTTCATGATCGAGAATGGGCCAGAAATATATTCATTAGGTCAAAAATGGACTACAGTATGGCTGATGTGACATACAGAGTAAGGAAATATGTATATATAGTTCATGTTCGATATATATGGATGAAGAATCATCAGAGTGAGGCTATAAGTATCTACAGAAAATTCATGATCAAGGACTAATTTGCCAGAAATATGTTCAGTAGGTCAAATATGTGCTCAAATATGTGCTCATGCTGAAGTAACATCAGAATGAGTCAATGAGTATGTTGCAAAAGTTCAAGATCGAGCAGTAATTTGCCAGAAATATGTTAATTAGGCCAAATATGCAATACTCTATGGCTGATGTATCATCAGAAGGAGTCAATGAGTTTATATGAAAAGCTCATCATCGAGGACTAATCTGCCAGAAATTTGTTAATTAGGCCAAATATGCAATACTCTATGGCTGATGTATCATCAGAAGGAGCCAATGAGTTTATATAAAAAGCTCATCATCGAGGTCTAATTTGCCATAAAAAATTTTCAGTAGGTTAAAAAGGGTTCATATATGGCTGAAGTAACATCAGAGTGAGGCAGTGAGTATGTATAGAAAGTTCATGATCGAGTACTTTTGGGTCAGAAATATGTTCAGTAGGGTTAATATGGACTTCTGAATGGTGGAAATAAAAGTCAATGAGGATGTAAAGAAAGTTCAAGACTGAGTACTCATGGGCAAGGAATATGTTCATTTTGTAACATCAGTGTGAGGCATGTATAAAAAGTTCATGATCGAGGACTCTTGGGACAGAAAAAATTGAATTAGGTCTAATATGGACTTCTGTATGGCTGAAATAAAATCAGAAATAGTCAATGGCTATGTATAGAAAGTTCAAGATTGAGTAATGTTGGGCCAGATATATGTTCAGTAGGTCAAATAAAGACTTCGATATGGCTTCTGTGACATCAGAAGGAGTCAGTAAGTATATTTAAAAATTTCAAGATCGAGTACTCTTTGGCCAGAAATATGTCCATTGTGTCAAATTCTCTATGGCTGATGTATCACCAGAAACAATCAATGAGTTCATATAAAAAGTTCATCATTGGAGACTAATTTGCCAGAAATTTGCTCAGTAGGCCAAAATAGGTTCATATACGGCTGAAGTAACATCAGAGTGAATCAATGAATATGTTTTGAAAGTTCATGATCGAGTACTCTTGGGCCAGAAATATGTTCATTTGGTCAAAAATGGACTGCAGTATGGCTGATGTGACATCAGAGTAAGGCAATATGTAAATTTGGTTCATGATCGATATATATGGCTGAAGAATCATCAGAGTGAGGCTATGAGTATCTACAGAGAATTCATGATCAAGGACTAATTTGCCAGAAATATGTTCAGTAGGTCAAATATGTGCTCATATATGGCTGAAGTAACATCAGAATGAGTCAATGAGTATTTTGCGAAAGTTCAAGATCGAGCACTAATTTGCCAGAAATATGTTAATTAGGCCAAATATGCAACACTCTATGGCTGATGTATCATCAGAAGGATTCAATGAGTTTATATAAAAAGCTCATCATCAAGGGGTAATTTGCCAGAAATTTGTTCAGTAGGTCAAAATGGGTGCATATATGGCTGAAGTAAGATCAGCGTGAGGCAGTGAGTATCTATAGAAAGTTCATGATCGAGTACTCTTGGGTCAGAAATATGTTCAGTAGGGTTAATATGGGCTTCTGAATGGCGGAAAAAAAATCAGGAGTCAATGAGTAGGTAAAGAAAGTTCAAGTACTCATGGGCAAGGAATATGTTTATTTAGTCAAATATGGACTACTGTCTGTCTGATGTAACATCAGGAGTCAACGAGTCTGTGTACAAAGTTCAGGATCGAGGACTAATTTGCCAGAAATATGTTCAGTAGGTCCAATACGGTCTTCTGTATAGCTGAAGTAACATCAGAGTTAGGCAATGAATATGTATAGATAGTTCATGATCAAGGACTAATTTGCCACAAATGTGTTCAGTAAGTCTAATATGGACTTCTGTATGGGAAAAGTAAAATCAGAAGGACTCAATAGTAATGCATAGAAAGTTCAAATCAATTACTCTTTAACAAGAAATATGTTTAGTAAGTCTATTATGGACTGAAGTAACATCAGAAGGACTCAATAGTAATGCACAGAAAGTCAAATCAAATCAATTACTCTTTGACAAGAAATATGTCCATTAGGTCAAATATGCAATACTCTATGGCTGACGTGTCATCAGAAGGAGTCAATAAAGGAGATTATGTATAAAAAGTTCATAATCGAGGACTAATTTGCCAGAAATATGTTCAGTAGGTCTGATGTAGACTTTTTGTATGTGTGACGTGACATCAGTAGGAGTCAATTGTAATACATAAAAAGTTGAAGATCAAGTACTCCTGGACAAGAAATATGTCAGTTAGGTCAAATATGCAATACTTTATAGCTGACATATCATTAGAAGGAGTCAATGAGTATGTATAAAAAGTTAATGATTGAGGACTAATTTGCCAGTAATATGTTCAGTAGGTGAAACATGGGCTCATGTATGGCTGATTTAACATCAGAGTGAGGCATGAGTATATTTAGAAAGTTCATGATTAAGGACTCTCAGGACAGAAAAAAATTAATTAGGGTTAATATGGACCTGTATGGCTGAAATAAAATCAGAAGGAGTCAATGAATCTGGATAGAAAGTTCAAAATTGTGTACTCTTGGGCCAGAAATATGTTTATTAAGTCAAATATGGTGCACTGTTTGTCCCATGTAACATCAGAAAGAGTCAACGAGTCTGTAAAGAAAGTTAATGATCGCGGACTCTTGGGTCAGAAATATGTTCAGTAAGTCAAATATGGACTTCTATATGGCTGATTTGACATCAGAAGGCATCAATGAGTATATATAGAAAGTTCAAGATTGTGTACTAATTTGCCAGAAATATGTTCAGTTAGTCTAATATGGACTTCTGTATGGGTAAAGTAACATAAGAAAGTGTCAATAGTAATGTATGTAAAGTTCAAGATCGAATACTCTTTGGCCAGAAATATGTCCATAAGGTCAAATATTCAATACTCTATGGCTGACGTATCATCAGAAGGAGTCAATGAGTATGTATAAAAAGTTTACGATCGAGGACTCTTGGGACAGAAGAAATTTAAGTAGGGCTAATATGAACTTCTGTATGGCTGAAATAAAATCAGGAGTATGCATAGAAAGTTCAAGATCGAGTAATCTTGGGTCAGAATTATGTTCAGTATGTCAAATATGGAATACTGTGTGGCTGATCTTACATCAAAAGGAGTCAATGAGTCAGTATAAAAAGTTCAACATCGAGTGCTCTTTGGCCAGAAATATGTCCATTAGGTCAAATATGCAATATTCTATGGCTGAAGTAACATCAGAGTAAGGTATGTATGTAAAGTTCATGATCGAGGACTCTTGGGACAGAAAAAGATTAATCCGGTCTAATATAGACTTCTGTATGGGGAAAGTAACTTCAGAACGAGTCAGTAGTAATGTATGAAAAGTTCAAGATTGAGTACTCTTGGGCCAGAAATATGTTCAGTAGGTCAAATATAGACTTATGTGAAATCAAAAGGCGTCAATGAGTATATATAAAAACTTCAATGTTGAATATGCTTTGGCCAGAAATATGTCCATTAGACTCAATAGTAATGCATAGAAAGTTCAAATCAATTACTCTTTGACAAGAAATATGTTCAGTAAGTCTAAAATGGACTTCTGTATGGGTGAAGTAACATCAGAAGGACTCAATAGTAATGTATAGAAAGTCAAATCAAATCAACTACTCTTTGATAAGAAATGTCCATTAGGTCAAATATGCAATACTCTATGGTTGACGTGTCATCAGAAGGAGTTAATTAAGGAGACTGTGTATAAAAAGTTCATGATCGAGGACTAATTTGCCAGAAATATATTCAATAAGTCTAATGTAGACTTTTTGTATGTGTGATGTGACATCAGTAGGAGTCAATCGTAATGCATAAAAAGTTGAAGATCAAGTACTCCTTGACAGGAAATACGTCAATTAGGTCAAATATGCAATACTTTATAGCTGACATATCATTAGAAGGAGTCAATGAGTATGTATAAAAAGTTCATGATTGAGGACTAATCTGCCAGTAATATGTTCAGTATGTGAAACATGGGCTCATGTATTGCTGATTTAACATCAGAGTGAGGCATGAGATTATTTAGAAAGTTCATGATCGAGGACTCTCGGGACAGAAAAAAATTAAGTAGGGTTAATATGGACCTGTATGGCTGAAATAAAATCAGAAGGCGTCAATGAGTATATATAGAAAGTTCAAGATTGTGTACTAATTTGCCAGAAATATGTTCAGTAGGTCTAATATGGACTCCTGTATGGGTAAAGTAACATAAGAAAGTGTCAATAGTAATGTATGTAAAGTTCAAGATGGAATACTCTTTGGCCAGAAATATATCCATAAGGTCAAATATTCAATACTCTATGGCTGACGTATCATCAGCAGGAGTCAATGAGTATGTATAAAAAGTTTATGATCGAGGACTCTTGGTACAGAAGAAATTTAAGTAGGTCTAATATTGACTTTTGTATGGCTGAAATAAAATCAGAAATAGTCAATGACTATGTATAGAAAGTTCATGATCGAGGACTCTTGGGAAAGAAGAAATTTAAGTAGGGCTAATATGAACTTCTGTATGGCTGAAATTAAATCAGAAAGGAGTATGAATAGAAAGTTCAAGATCGAGTAATCTTGGGTCAGAATTTTGTTCAGTATGTCAAATATGGACAACTGTGTGGCTGATCTTACATCGGAAGGAGTCAATGAGTCAGTATAGAAAGTTCATGACTGAGGACTACTTTGCCAGAAATATGTTCAGTAGGTCTAATATGGACTTCTGTATGTATGAAGTAACATCAGAAGGAGTCTTTGGCCAGAAATATATTCAGTAGGTCAAATATAGACTTATGTGAAATCAGAAGGCGTCAATAAGTATATATAAAAACTTCAATGTTGAATACACTTTGGCCAGATATATATCCATAAGGTCAAATATTTAATGCTCTATGGCTGACATATCATTAGAAGGAGTCACTGAGTATGTACAAAAAGTTCATGATCGAGGACTCTTGGACCAGAAGTATGTTCTTTAAGTCAAATATAGACTACAATCTGTCTGATGTAACATAGGAAGGAGTCACTGAGTCCTGTTTAGAAAGTTCATGATCAAGGACTAATTTGCCAGAAATATGTTCAGTAGGTCAATACGGATGAAGTAACATGAGAAGGAGTCAATGATTATGTATAAAAAGTTTAAGATCGAGTGCTGTTTGGCCAGAAATATGTCCATTAGGTCAAATATGCAATACTCTATGGCTGAAGTAACATCAGAGTGAGGCATGTATATAAAGTTCAGGATCGAGGACTCTTGGGACAGAAAAAATTGAATTAGGTCTAATATGGACTTTTGTATGGCTGAAATAAAATCAGAAATAGTCAATGACTATATATAGAAAGTTCAAGATCAAGTACTCTTGGGCCAGATATATGTTCAGTAGGTAAAAAAAAAAAAAAGACTTCAATATGGCTTCTGTGACATCAGAAGGATCAGTAAGTATATTTAAAAGTTTCAAGATCGAGTACTCTTTGGCCAGAAATATGTCCATTAAGTCAAATTCTTTATGGCTGATGTATCACCACAAGCAGTCAATGAGTTCATATAAAAAGTTCATCATCGGAGACTAATTTTCCAGAAATTTGTTCAGTAGGCCAAAATAGGTTCATATATGGCTGAAGTAACATCAGAGTGAATCAATGAATATGTATTGAAAGTTCATGATCGAGTACTCTTGGGCCAGAAATATGTTCATTAGGTCAAAAATGGACTGCAGTATGGCTGATGTGACATCAGAGTAAGGCAATATGTAAATATGGTTCGTGATCGATATATATGGCTTTAGAATCATCAGAGTGAGGCTATGAGTATCTACAGAGAATTCATGATCAAGGACTAGTTTGCCAGAAATATGTTCAGTAGGTCAAATATGTGCTCATATATGGCTGAAGTAACATCAGAAGGAGTCAATGAGTATTTTGCCAAAGTTCAAGATCAAGCACTAATTTGCCAGAAATTTGTTAATTAGGCCAAATACGCAATACTCTATGGCTGATGTATCATCAGAAGGAGTCAATGAGTTTATATAAAATGCTCATCATCGAGGTCTAATTTGCCATAAAAAATTTTCAGTAGGTCAAAATGGGTTCATATATTGCTGAAGTAACATCAGAGTGAGGCAGTGAGTATGTCTAGAAAGTTCATGATCAAGTACTCTTGGGTGAGAAATATGAACATAAGTAGGGTTAATATGGACTTCTGAATGGCGGAAATAAAATCAGAAGGAGTCAATGAGGATGTAAAGAAAGTTCAAGAATGAATACTCATTGTCAAATACGGGCTAATGTCTGTCTGATGTAACATCAGGAGTCAACGAGTCTGTATACAAAGTTCAGGATCGAGATCTAATTTGCCAGAAATATGTTCAGTAGGTCTAATATGGTCTTCTGTATGGCTGAAGTAACATCAGAGTTAGGCAATGAGTATGTATAGATAGTTCATGATTGAGGATTAATTTGCCAGTAATATGTTCAGTAGGTGAAACTTGGGCTCATGTATGGATGTAACATGTAAGTAACATCAGAGTGAGGCATGAATATATTTAGAAAGTTCATGATTGAGGACTCTCGGGACAGAAAAAAATGAAGTAGGGTTAATATGGACCTGTATGACTGAAATAAAATCAGGAGTCAATGAATCTGGATAGAAAGTTCAAGATCGTGTATTCTTGGGCCAAAAATATACTTATTATGTCAAATATGGTGTACTGTTTTTCCAATGTCACACCAGAAGGAGTCAACAAGTTTGTAAAGAAGTTCATGATCACCGACTCTTGGAAAAAAGAAATTTATGTAGGTCTAATATGAACTTCTGTATGGCTGAAATAAAATCAGAAGGAGTCAGTGAGTATGTATAGAAAGTTCAAGATCGCGTACTCTTGGGACAGAAATATGTTCTTTAGTTCAAATATGGACTACAGTCTGTCTGATGTAACATCAGAAGGAGTCAATGAGTCTGTTTAGAAAGTTCATAATCGAGGACTAATTTGCTTCTGTATGGGTGTAGTAACATCAGAAAGAGTCAATGATAATATCGAGTGCTCTTTGGCCAGAAATATGTCCATTAGGTCAAACATACAATATTTTATGGCTGACGTATAATCAAGAATCAATGAGTATGTATAAAAAGTTCATGATCGAGGACTAATTTGTCAGAAATATGTACATTAGGTCAAATATGCAATACTCTATGGCTGAAGTAACATCAGAGTGAGGTATGTAAATAAAGTTCATGATGGAGGACTCTTGGTACAGAAAAAATTTAATCAGGTCTAATATGGAGTTCTGTATGTCTGAAACAAAATCAGAAGGAATCGATGAGAATGTATAGAAAGTTCATCAGCAAGGACTAATTTGCCAGAAATTTGTTCAGTAGGTCAAAAATGGGTTCATATATGGCTGAAGTAACATCAGAGTTAATCAATGAATATGTATGTATAGTTCATGTTCAAGGACTCTTAGGACAGAAAAAAAATAAATAAAATTAGGTCTTATATGGAGTTCTGTATGGCTGAAACAAAATGAGCATGTATAGAAAGTTCAAGATCAAGTACTCTTGGACCAGAAATATGAGGCCCACAGCTATAGCTGGCCTAGGCTAGAGCTAGGGTTTAGGTGATATACTGAAAGCATTTTACCTTTTTACCTCCTCTTATCAGAGTTGTCAGGCCAAGGCCCATTACCCCTTTGGTGTAGGTGCAAGATAGATAACCCGAACCCTAACCCTAACCCTAACCCTCCCTGGTGCCTTTGTCTCAGGTGGTAGGCTAAGTTTGTACTCCCCTTGCTTTAAGGGTAAAAAGTGTTTTTTACTGAGTATAGCCTGTTGGAATGCATAGCTCAGGTTGAGTTTGCTTTCTGAACCTCACTATTCAGTTTGGTTCTTATGTAGCTCCTTTTAGAGTTTCAACACTGCCACAAGAGGTTGATTGTGTTGTTTGGAGTAGAGGGCTTTGTTTGGGCCTCCTTCTGAGCACAATAGCTTGTTGTATCACAATAGCTTGTTTGTTGGTAGATGTTTGGTTAGAGTGCTGCTCACTTAGAACTAGCACTGCCACAGGTTTATGCCTGTGTTTATTTGAAGTAGTAGGCCAGTTCTGGCCTCCTTCAGAACATGGCAGCACATATTCTGAGTAGATCCTAGGATTGAGCAGAGTGTTACTCCCCTCATTGGTAAGGGTTAAAAGTGCTAAGCATCACTAACCAGGATGCCCGTCTCTACGCTCTGGTCTGAGTTGGTTACTGCCTCTTTGCAGTCCCTCTTACTGGATATCTTCTCTGAAGAATGTGATTTGAGACTCTGTGATCAGACAGGTTGTTGGCCAAGACTAGGTTGCTTTAATTAGACCAGGTCGGCCTCCCTGGTGGCATTCAGGGTTGACTTGTTCCACTGACAAGTGACTGGCTAGGGTTCCTTCGGGCCCCTTGGCCACATTCCCTTAGAGGCACCCTCTTTTCTTCGAAAAAGAAGTTGGTCCCAGAAGCCTTTGAGCAGCCTTGGTAGGCCTTCTGTGGAAGGCCTCTTTGAGGCTTATAGCTTGGGCTGTTGGCCATAGGGAATGCTGTCACTGACAGCCTATGTATGACCCGTAGGGGGAGTGGCTCTGGAATTTCAGTTGAAGCTGCTAGTTCTGACGTTGTCTAGCCATTTTCTGGCATGCACTCCCTTCAAGCATGGCGGCGTGGGTATATTGTTCCTCACATGCGTTCAAACGCAGTGTAGAGTTCCCTTTCGAAAGGGAACGTCTCAGGTTATGTATGTATGTCATAGACTGTCGCCGGCCAATAGGATTGGTGAGATTTGATCATTTCTTTCAGACACCGGTTCACGTGATGACGTTCCCCATATGCGTTCAAACGCAGTGTCTCGTTCCCTGTTCTCAGGGAACCATGGTTACATACGTAACCTGAGACGTTTTCATTGTGATATTCATTTGAAATTCGCCTATGTTGGGAAAGGGATCATGTAAAAAGTACACACATTTACCAAGATTTTACCATAGTAACTGTCGCTTCACCATATATGTAGTAAACCCACAACAACCACAACACGTGTATGTATACCATGCTTCTCCCACCCTAACTGTACATTTACTGTTGTATTTGTAGTGAAAGGACTTACCACGCACTTACCATGGTTTTACCTGAGTAACCATAGTTTTATTGTGGTATTTGTCATTAAAGCAAGTAACCACAGCACTTACCATGGTTTTTTATCAAAGTAACCATAGTTTTACTGTGGTGTTTGTAGTTAAAAATCAGTTACCACAACACTTACCATGTTTTTACCACAGTTACTGTAGTTTTAATGTTGTATTTGTTGTTAAAGCACAGTAACACAACTCTTGCCATGGTTTTATCATAGTTTCTGTAGTTTTAATGTGGTATTTGTCACAGTAACCACAACTTTTGCCATGTCTTAAATACCTTTTTGTATTGTAATTGTGATTCAGTATTTTTTTTCTGTCTTGCAGTTACTTCAGATGACATACTCCATCTCCATCTCCCACAACAACCTTTAATCCAACAGCTCTTTTAAAAAGCCATCTCTCGCAAAAGCCTACTCACTGTCTCTCTCTCTCTCTCTAATTCAAATTCAAATGAACTTAATTGGCATGACTTGTACAGTATTGCCTTTACATGAGCAATAAACAAAATAATGATTATATAATACATAAAAAAATAAGAATAAATAAATACATGAATATTTTTAGACACAAGAAATAATAATAAAATTAAGTCAATGTAAAAAAAAAAAAAAAAAAAAAAAAAACTGTACATGCATTCAGACAGGTTAAGAATATTCTCACTTTTCTCTCTCAGCTTTTCCTTGCCTATTTTTCTGACCTGTAATCCACAATTCATTTACACATATTTTTGCTCTCTTTCTTTCTCTTCTTCATCATGGCATATTTTTAAAACTCAGAATCAAATTTTGACCATTTCTGTCAGAAAGCTGCTTGCATTAACAGGGAACTTGAACTCAAATCTCCCAATGCTGATCTTGAAGAAGCTGCCAGGGAGGCTGAACAAGTCCTTCAAAGGTTCACCCCTTCACAGGTATTGAACACAGTAATTTTATGTGCTGATAACTACTTTCCTTAACATCTTTCCTCTCGGATATTTCCATCACAGATCATTTCTAATACACTGTCTCAACATGTATATATTTCTCTTTGTTTCAAATGAAAATGAACACCAAACGAAGGGCTGTCAAAGTCTTGTTGAACCTGTCTTGTTTGTGGAGAGGGATGAATTTGGCCATCTTGTGCGTTTACGGAGAAGACAAAAAGCTGCGAAGGCAAACATTTCCAATGGTATGTCTGTGTTGGTCTTAACCCTTGATTGAACATTTCTGCAGTTATATTTTTTCACAGCATTTGATGTTTCTTAAACTTTGTTTTACATACCAGTGGCCCAATCAGTAAGAAGTAGTAATAATTCTTACAATTTACCAAGTCAGCAAATTCATATGATATTGTATAAGCATATTTGTACAAAATTCTATGACTTGTTTTACTCCTGCTGTCATTGGCCATTGCCTCAACTCTCGTGCAGACTGAGAATGTGCCCATTATAAGTAGTTGGACTGTTTATATTAGAAAGTTTATATTAAGTTTGTTGTATTCTTTATTAACCTTTACAAACTGGCGCCGTCTCTTCTTGTTCCAACAGTATGATATGGAAATGCTATTTTTACATGTCACGTGACCCATCAGATCTTTGATTAATTTGTCCAAATCAGATCACTTAAGGCTGTTCATACCAAGAACAATTACTATAATGATAACTATTTTAGCTTATACTATTTTAGCTTAGCGTTTATTATTATATACGCTGTAGTTATGTTGTCTGCCACTTTGAATGCTCAATCTCTTTTTCTTTCTTTCTTTATTTTTTATTTCGAACAACAACCAATAAAAAATAAAATAAAATAAAATATGAAAATACAATAATTGTGTTACCACGTAAAAAAAAAAAAACAATATCTACGAATAATCATCAATTAATTACATGTGTCCGAAAAGGAGCGGGATGAAGCAAAAGCTTGTTATTTAACCACCCCTTATACAACCATTCAAAATTCCAATATATATTAAATATTTTCTATATATACTATATATTCATTGCACAATAACAAATAAACCTTTTTTTTTTTTTTTTTAAACTCAAACCTAATTTTACCTTTTATACCAAACAACCCATCACCCTTTAGTCTTAATACAATCAATCTTTTAACCCACCCTCACATTCCCTTTTGTTCATCCTCATATCCTTTTAATAACTCGTTTTTATACAACTTTTTAAACTGTTTGAAGTTTGTACAATATTTTAACAACTGTTCCAAATTATTCCACAACCTCACCCCACATATAGTGATGCACATACTTTTTAGAGTAGTTCTTATGTTGAGCTTTTTAAAGTTTAATTCATCTCTCAAATTATACCCACCCTGCCTCTCCATAAACATTTTTTGTAAATTTTCCGGAAGTAAATTATTTCTTGCTTTAAACATAACTTGTACCATCTTAAATTTAACCAGATCAATAAACTTTAGTGTATCTGATTTTAAGAATAGTGAATTTGTATGTTACAAATATCCTACATTATTTATGATTCTGATTGCTCTCTTTTGTAATGTGCATAACGACTGTAGGTTGGTTTTGTAGGTATTTCCCCAGATTTCCACACAATAACTTAAGTATGGCACTATGAGTGTATTATACAGAATATATCTTGCTTTATTTAATATTGCTATAGTCTTTACCAGTTTTGCCTCAATGTGTTTTATATGTGGTTTCCAGCAGATTTTGTGGTCTAAAATAACACCAAGAAATTTATTTTCATAAACTCTTTCTATACTAATATTATCAATTTTCAATTCTACTTCAGGTTTAGTATACTTTCCAAATAACATAATCTTTGTTTTAGCTATATTTAATGATAATTTATTTACATCAAACCATCGTTTTAATTTAATCATTTCTTTTGCGATCGCCTCCAAAAGCAGCTGTAAATTGTCCCCAGCAAATAAAATAACTTTTAATATATTTGATACTCTACAAATATCGTTAATGTACATTATGAAAAGTTTTGGGCCTAGGACCGATCCCTGTGGTACTCCACATGTTACGTCCATGCATATAGATTTCTGATCACCGATTTCCACAAATTGTTGCCTGTTTCTCAAATAGCTACTTACCCAGCCCAATCCAACTCCTCTGATTCCATACCTCTCCAATTTCTGTAATAAAATGTCATGATTTATGGTGTCAAATGCTTTCTTTAAATCTATGAATATTCCTAACACATATTTTTTAGTATCTATACAATTTGTAATTTCCTCAATTTCTGTAAACAGTTTTTCTTTGAAGTCGGGTAGATTCTGATTGGCTGTCAATGTTTTTATTGTTCATCTCTTCAATTCTCTTTCTTCATGTCTTGCAGGATTTCTCATGGATTCCTTCTCCATCAGCTTGTGAATGAAGAGCCAACCCTTCCAAAAGCTTCCACATCTCTCTCCCTCTTGTGTGGCACATCTGCTATCAGCCCTTCTACACTCTTACTGCCAACTTCCACTCTTAAATACAAACATGTCTACTTGTATTAATTTTGTCCCTTACAGTGAACACATCTCTACTGAGAGCAGTCCTGTCACTACCACTGTATTCTATACGCCAACACCGAGGAAGAGGAGAAATAATAAAAATGGTAATGTAAAAATAATCACCTCTTTTCTTTCTTTTTATTATTATTTCCTTAATTATGTCAACTTAATGTCATTGAACTGCATATTTTTTATATATATATATATATATAAAATGTATTCCATTGTTCAGTTTTCACTATCCATCTGGTATGTCAATCAATCAAAATTATATATCGTATTCATAAATACCACACAATTCCACTTAAGCCACTTAATTGTTGTAGTCCTGTTTGAAACCTTCAAGGTAATTAGAATGTTAAAAATAACGTATAATGTTTTTTTGTTGTTGTTTTCTTTTTGTCATGGTGGCACAGACTGGAGAAGTACCTGGGTGACAGGATGCTGTTCTGGGCACTTGTGTTCATCTTTAAACAGTTTGACATATCAGTAAAACTGGGAAATTACTACAAAATGTTTGCATTCATTATGCCTTTTGGTAAAGCTAAGAATATCGAGGTGGCACGGTCCATTTCCAGGAAACACAGAAATGATTAAATGTATAGCCTACTTCCCCTTGCTTATTATACACTATAAATACACACTATAAATACACTGTAAATATTACAGAAGCACTTCATTTCGATAGTAGCTGCACTTATATTGAAGAAATACTGCAATGCTTAAATAATTATCAGAGGAGTATTTTTGAAACATTTTGAATAATTTTAATATTTAATATTTCTGCCATACAGTATAAAACTGCAATATTTTTTTTTAGCTTAAATGTTATGCCTTAACTAATATTAGTGTATACAATGCATCCAATGGAAACAATTAGGTTCTGCTTGGGCAGAATAAATGTTTCACTGTAATCAACAAATCTATTGCTGCATCAGGTTAACCCCACAATGCAATCTGTCATTTTAGTTTTATAGTTAATGGGGGCAAATAAATGTTTAACTGATAATCTGTGCATTCACCATAAGAACCTGAAAGATCCTGTCATAAATGACCATATATGGACAAGTAAGTGTGACGCTTCTGTTCAAATGGGTTGTCATTGGCTCTGATCTTCCCTTGGCATCCGCAGAATTCGCTGTGGTTGGACAATCTTTTAACCCATATTAAAAACGTTTAATGTTGCAAAGTTCTTTTTGCTGTTATTACGTCAGTAATACATTCAGTTAACAAAGTGGTGTTGCTGTGTTGTGAGAAATTACCCCGAACTACAAATAACAGCACCATGTTTTTGGCATTCCATCGATAGAATGACAGAGGGTTATGGGTAATGTAGTTTAAAATGTTTAATAATGCAACTGAAAAAAATACTATCTTTAATTAACAAAGGGATATCTAATCATGTTCATTGTGCAAATCTCTATGGCATATTTGAAAGGCAGGCTGAAATATGGTATTTTAGTATGAGCACTTTTTAAAATGCCTTTTCGTATATATTTGAAAACTGTGTCCAACATTATTTAGTAAACATAGCATAAGTAGTTGTCATACCAAATTTCTCTTTGATACTATAATCAGACTTTGATTTACAGCCATTTGAAATGTGCATTTTCTCATGAAATGTGCAAATTTTCTCACCTTAGTCCTCAAGTGCTGGACATCAGTAATGTGCATGCTCATCTTGCTTATAGTACATGATCCATGTACTCAGTTGTGCATGAAGTGCCTGTAGCAATATAGCTTATGCAGTCTCTTGTAATACATCTTTCAGCCTTACCCTTCATGTATCTGAAATTTGGCATATTTACTGTATTTGACACAGCATCTATACCACTAAGCATATGCAATGGTAACATTCTAGCAAATTGTTGTCCCATATGTCATTAATATGACTAAATGTTCATGTCTCAATTAAAATATTCATGGTAAGTATGTATTTTTTACAAAATCAAATTGTGTATTTACCAAACACCATCCTTAATACAGAATATTCACCATACTTTATCATCTAACACCATGTACAACACTTTACTGGCAAATACAGGATAAATACAGCTAAAGTAGCATTTAAAGACAAATGATATTGAAGAGAAATACAAATGGGTTATGTTAAGACCATATTATATTAATCAGTTCACAACTGATGAAGCCACACAAATGCATGCATGGTGAAATGTCTTGAGCACCACAGAAATACATCCAATTTCTCATCATTAGAGCTCTCCTGGTTTTCTTCCTCTTGCTTGCTTATCCATGTCCCTACCATAATCTTCTTCCATGTCTAAACAATTTTAAATTGGTATCCAGCACTGTACAGTACAAATGATGAACAAAAGACAAGTGACCAATTCAAATCAAATCAAATCAAATCACTTTATTGTCACAATAACATGAATGCAGGTGTACAGGTGATGAAATTCTTTTGTGCAAACTCTGCAGCATGACAGTATGGATGACAAGTATAGAATATATATACACAACACATATAAAGAATTAACAATATACACATTATACATAAGGGACTTAATACATGTAGAGAACAATATATGGTACAATATTATACTATACACAGATTATACTATACCAAATGAAAACAATAATAAACAAAATAATCACATTATACATATACTTTTGCAGTGCAGTACTGTATGAATTAGTGCAAACAGAATGTCAGGGTGCAGAATAATAGTGAGTCAGAGTCCAGTCAGTGTAACTGATGTAACTGATAGAGTGCAAATGAGGTTGGTGGGGTGGGGTGTGCTGTGTGTGGTGTTACTGGCATGACTGGCTGTCATGTCGATGAGGCCTTCACAATGGATAATCTAGTTGACTCAATCTCTGCTGATACTTGATACTTCGTTGTGGTCATGTCAAGGCGCAGGTCCTCGATCTCACCTGGATACGGCCCGGATCCGGTTGACTACGGTAAACCTCGGGATAAACAGAGAGACTAATATTAGCGTAGATGCCATTCTTCTTCTGATGTCACGAGTACATCTGGTGTTATAAGAAGTTATAGGAAAATATAAATTGATAATGTGTTATGTGTATGCCAGGTTAAAGAGATGCGTTTTTAGTCTAGATGACAGAGTGTGTCTGCTTCCCGAACAATGCTAGGAAGATTGTTCCAGAGTTTAGGTGCCAAATAGGAGAAGGATCTACCACCTGCGGTTGATTTTGATATTCTAGGTATTATCAGCTGGCCTGAACTTTGAGATCGCAATTGACGTGAAGGACTATAATGCATTAAGAGCTCGCTCAGGTACTGGGGAGCTAAACCATTTAGTGCCTTGTAAGTAATAAGCAAGATTTTAAAATCTATACGATGTTTAACAGGAAGCCAATGCAGTGTTGACAGAACTGGGCTAATATGGTCATACTTCCCAGATCTAGTAAGAACTCTAGCTGCTGCATTTTGTATGAGCTGTAGTTTATTTATCAAGCGAGCGGAACAACCACCCAGTAGAGCGTTATAGTAATCTAGCCTTGAGGTCATGAACGCATGAACTAACTGTTCTGCATTTTTCATTGAGAGCATATGTCGTAGTTTAGATATATTTTTAAGATGGAAGAATGCGGTTTTACACATGCTAGAAACGTGGCCTTCAAATTAAAGATTGGTATCAAAGAGCACACCCAGGTTCCTAACTGACGATGAAGACTTAACAGCCATCAAGTGTTAGACATATTCTAGGTTATTACGTGAAGAAGTTTTTGGTCCAAAAATTAGAATCTCTGTTTTTTCTGAATTTAGTAGTAGGACATTACTGGTCATCCAATTTTTTATATCAGCTATGCATTTCGTTAATTTTGTGAATTGGTCTGAATATTGATAATTTTCATGGTATTGTATTGACGTTAGAAATTCCAGTATTGTGACCACTAATGCATGTACTTCATCAATAAGGTAAAAGTGTGTTTTGTTGAAAGTAGCAATTTTCTACATATTCTATGATCTGATTGAATATTTATTTGTAATTCATTAAATATCGCTAGTACTTTGAGTAGTTTTTGAGAAGAGTAATTTGTACTTTTACTTGAGTAGCCTACTTTTTTGACACCAGTACTTTTACTTGTATTTGAGTATTATTTCAGCAATGTACCAGTATTTGTACTTAAGTACAAAAAAATGTGGTAAAAGTATTCGAAAGGATTCCATATGTAATACTTATTTTAATTGCAAAGATGTCAGCCAATCACAGCAGTGGGTGTTTACACTGAAGTCTCACAGCAGACACACCCCTTCAAACAGACCATTTAAATCAGAGGGCTGAAGTGGGGGTAAAAAAATAGCCATTTATTTCTAAATTATGACAATTATTTGATGTAAAAATCAGTTTGTGACACAATTAAATTACAATTACAATATGTCCAGTCTGTATTTCTTCATCTTGATGAGGACTTGGGCTGTTTTTGATGCCTTGCACATGGTTCGAACATTCCATGCTCCGATGTAGATCTTATGTTTGGCCCTGAGCAGACTGTCTATCACACTTCTAACTTCCTGCTGGTGGCTTTCATCAGAAGTGGTCATACTGCCAGTTGGCTGTGCCACTTGGCTCGAGTTCACTGCAGGCATTGTGTTATTTGCATTTGTCTCAGTTTCAGTGACAGAATGGTGTTTTTACAAGGTGGGGTTGTCGGTCCCATGCTCAACCCCCAACCTGGAGGACCAGGTGTTGTCCTTAGTCTGGCCCTTCACCTAAGACCAATCCAACATGGTTAAACCTACCAGGGACGAGGTCCCCGCCGACATAGCTCCCAGGGTCACTAGGACAAGCAAAACCCTCCACCACTGCAAGATGACAACACAAGGAGACTCTTAGCATGCTTCAAATTGCATGAAACTCAATACACACTTAAGAGGTGTCAGCCAGTAGACATGGGCAAAACCATAGAAATGGGAGGAGGGGCTCTGTAGTGCCAGCTTTTGACAAAAGTGTGGGGGTTAGTTTTACCTACAGTCACCAAAATCTGTACATATATTGTTCTCATAGAGCCGGACAACTTTCTAATTTATTAATTAGCTCTGACCAACAGAAAGTCAGCTATTTTGGTTTGAATGTGGATTTTTTAAATAATCAGGCTCTAAAACTACTTCTCCTAGGGGATTCATACGATTTACACCAAACTTTCTGAACATGATGACGAGACATTGAAGATGCTAAATTGTGAACAGCTATTGGATATCTCAAACGTTGTTGCCATGGCGAGGAATTAATGACAAAAAAGTAAAGGGAAGAGTCTCATATCTTCAAAACAATAAATTATACACATTCAGCATTAGCGTCAGTTCTGGCAGGTTACATCAGTCAAGCTCGCATCAGCTGACTCCCAGGTGACTCATGTCTACCTATAGGAATACGACGCCTATAACAGCATCCGTATATAAGCTCTTCAGTATTATCAGCAGCTATTGCATTCTCAGGAGCTAACTACCCTCCTCCATCCCCAGCTCCTCTCTTCAGTCAGGATTGGCCTTATGATTTCCCTGAATCAAAACTAACTCTTGAAATATGTGTACATGTTAAATTATTGACATTAATTATATCTGCATAATTGGTTCTGTTCTGTTTACCCTAAGGGGTTTATTGCTGCTCTCCCTGCTCTTATCCATGCTAGGCTGCATGGATGGAGTTCTTGACCAGAACAGAACCATACCACCAATACAAGCTCTATGCAATTATCAGTCATATTTGACAATAAATGTTCCTGACAGAACATTTATTTCTATATAAAATAATAGAAATATTAGAAATAAACACATTGTATTCTACTTTTTCAATTCAAGAAGTATGTATACGTTAAAAATAGGCAGATTACTGCTATCTGTTTAAATAAAAAAAAATCTAATGTCATACAGAGTGTCATTCAGAGTGTCATACATAATGTCATACACAGTATAACCACTTATCAAGAACTAATTTCTGTCACAGCATAGATTTTATTTTTTATTTAAAATGTTGAATCTTCTGGCTCAACTAACTGTAAACAGTCTCCAACTAAGCATTGATCTCTCTCTCTCTCTCTCTCTCTCTCTCTCTCTCTCTCTCTCTCTCTCTCTCTCTCTCCTTCCGGTTTGAAGTGGGAGAGGTGTCACGGTGAGGGGGAAAGTTTATGGACTTTTCTTTTTTCTTTCTTTCTTATTTTTGAACACAATTGAGATCTAAAAGCTATCATTAAATTTAGAGATAAAAAGTTTAGTTTGAGTTTTCATTGACGGTTTGTGAGGTGTTCACGTGGCGAGTGCAGGGATGCCGTCGCACCTGGATGTGCGAACGCCGTCACTGTCGCTCCGTCACGGAATTAGATGCATCACTCAAGTTGGAGTAACAGTTGAGGACGTTTTGCTGGATATTGCTGAGCAAGTGGGACATGAAAACATAATTTCAGCATCCCGGATGAATAAGGCCGTGGTGGTTTTTTTTGAAGGAGGAACAAATGGTGAATCGGTTGGTAGAGAGCGGCATTGTGGTAAGTGGAGCTTTTGTTATTGTTCAACCTTTAGTATCTCTAACTGTAAAGGTAATAATTTCAAATGTGCCGCCATTCATTCCTGATGAAGATATACAGCGTGAGCTATCTAGGTATGGAAAAGTTGCGAGTGGAATTAAGATGGTGCCGCTTGGATGTAAACATGAGTCTTTGAAGCACATGTTGTCCTTCAGACGGCAGGTGTTTATGTTTTTGAACGCTCCAACTTTAAACGTGTCCTTTCGTTGCGTGTACGAAGGAAAATCGTACATGTTGTATGCAAACACTCGGGAATTGCGCTGTTTTGAATGCGGTTCTGTTAGGACATGTAAGATTGTCTTGCCCACATAGGGAAGAAGTTGTAGATGAGACTGGTCAGAGTAAGGATTTGAATGGTAGATTGGAGGAAATTATCGTGAAAGAAGGAGTGGAAACTGAGGATCAAAATAAGGAGAATGAAAAGGATCAAGGTAGTGTCGGTATTGAGGGTGAGACTAATGGTACTGAAGTGTCGAAGGTAGTAGAGGATATTAATGGTGAGATACAGGTGGTTGAAGAGAAGGTGAGGACAGAAACTAAGAAAAAAAGAGCAAAAACGAAAGGTGGAAAGTGATGAAGAAGTGATGTTAGTTGATGGAGATCAGTCAAGTGGTGCAGGGATAGTGATTTTGGAGGATAATCAATCTGAAGAAATGGTGGATAAGGGAAGAAGTGAGGAAAGTGAGGATGATGCATTGTCAGATATATCAGATGTGTAAAATTTATCTCAGGTGGGATGTGAACAGGTTTATTCTTTGGAAGAAATAGATGTTTTTTTGGATGAGACTTTTGGGAAAGTAGCAGAAGTGAAGGATTACTTCGCTGATACTAAGAAATTTAAATGTTCTGTTTTTATACTGGATGAAACGAGTTGGAGAAGATAAACTAAGAGGAAGAGGTTCCGTTTGAAAAAATTTGTCAGGAAAATAAGAAAGGGGAAAACCCCAAAGAAAAGGAAGTTTAACTAAACTGGATAATGATGTGTAATTCACTAAGGGTGTCTCTATTTCTTCTTCTATTTCTGTCTTTCTTTTCCCTCTTTTGGAATATTTTTATGGAGGTTGTAAGAGTAGGATCCTTAAACATAAATGTGGGAAGAGATAGGGTTAAAAGAGCAATGATTTCTGAACTTATTAAATTAAATGATGTTAAAGTAATTTTCTTACAAGAAACACATTCTGATAGAAATAATGAAGTGGAGTGGTATAGATGGTGGGAAGGGGAGTGTAAATTAACCCATGGAACAAATTTTAGTATGGGTTTTGCAATTCTCTTCTCGAAATCTTTGGCTTTAAAAATTGTGACAACAATAGAGATAGAAAAAGGTAGAGTTTTATTAGTTATAGCAGAAATTAAAAGTGTTAAATTTCTTTTCATTAATGTATACGCTCCGAATATAGGATTACATCGTGAAATAACATTCCAGAAGTTAAATGATGCAATAAAGCAATATGATGATGGTAATTATTGTGTTGTAGTAGGAGGTGATTGGAATTGCACAACTAATTTTTTACTAGATAGGAATGGTGAGGAGCCTCACTCAAAATCTAGTAAGTTATTATTTGATGTCACAAAAAATTTTAATTTAGAGGATGTGTGGAGAAGTAGGAATAAGTTTGTAAAGCAATATACCTGGATAAAGATATTAGATTCTGTTATGACAGGAGCAAGATTGGACAGGTTGTATATAAGTAAATCAGAAATGAATAGAGTTGTTAATACTTATATTTTACCGAATGGCTTTTCAGACCATCATATGGCTTTAGATTATAATATTGTGAAAGGGTCAAGATCTACATTTTATTGGCATTTTAATGTAAAGTTGTTGCAAGACAAGGATTTTTTGGAGACATTTTGTATTTTTTGGGAAATTTGGAGACAGAGAAAAATTAATTTTGAAAATCTGACTCAATGGTGGGAAGTGGGAAAAGCACAGATCAAAGTTTTTTGCCAACAATTTTCGTATAATGTTACTGCTGTAGTGAAGAGAACAGTGAAAAATTTAGAGATTGAGATTAATGAAATGGAAAAAAGAATGACTGATGTTGATAACAATGGTTCAATGAATATTGTAAAAAAGAAAAAAATGGAGCTGAAGTCATTGTTGGAACAAAGAGTTAAAGGTGCACTAGTTAGAGCTAGAATGTCTTCAATTAAAGAAATGGATGCTCCAACTGCTTATTTTTTTGGACTTGAACGGAAAGAAGCACAAAAGAAATGTATGCTGCATCTTAAAAGAAAAAATGGATCAATTACTTCAGATCCAATAGAAATGAGAATGATTGGAATTGAATTTTACAAAGAACTGTTTGGTAATATAGACTGTGATGTTGGATCTATGGACCAGTTCTTAAGGGACCTTCCTAAATTAAGGCCTGAGGAAAAAGAGGAACTGGACAAAATGATTTCTTTTGATGAACTTTCAAATGCTGTGTGACAGCTTTCTACAGGAAAGTCACCAGGAGTTGATGGGTTACCATCGGAATTTTATAAAGCCTTTTGGGGTGTTTTAGGAAATGATTTGTATGATGTGTTTTGTGAATGTTTTGAAAGAGGCTGTTTACCAAAAACCTGTCAGAGAGCTGTGTTGTCACTTTTGCCAAAAAATGGAGACCTAGGGATGTTGAAGAATTGGTGCCCAGTGTCTTTAATGTGTTCAGACTATAAAATACTGTCTAAGTGTTTAGCCAACAGATTAAAATTTTTTTTGCATGTTGTGGTAGAAAGAGAACAAACTTACTGTATTCCTGGGCGTACAATAATGAACAATTTGTTTCTTATGAGAGATATGATTGATATGTCTATTAGAAATAATCTTGATGTGGGTTTTTTATCTATTGACCAAGAGAAAGCTTTTGACCGGGTAGGTCATGAATACCTTTTTAATGTTTTAAAAGCTTTTGGATTTGGGGAGAATGTGATTTCTTGGATAAAAATACTTTATGAAGATGCTTCAGTTATGCTTAAGATAGGATGTGGCCTGAGTTGTACAATCCCTGTTAAAAGAGGTATACGTCAGGGATGTCCTTTATCAGGGCAACTTTATAGTTTAGTTATAGAACCTTTACTATGTAGGCTGAGAACTGAGTTAAAAGGTTTAATGATACCTGGTGATATTTCAAGACAAAGGTATTCCGTCTCTGCTTATGCAGATGATGTAACTATTTTTATTACTACTCCAAATGATGTTCAGGTACTTTGTAAAAATTTAAACCTTTATGGGAAATGTTCTTCAGCAAAAGTAAACTGGGCAAAGTGTGAAGGGTTTGTTGTGGGTTCTTTGGTTGATAAGGGGCTACCTCAACTTCCTGAAGGATTGAAATGGGGAAGGGAAGGTATGAAAGTGTTGGGGGTGTTTCTGGGCTCTGATAAGTATAAAGAAAAGAACTGGGAGGGTCTGCTTGAAAAGGTTGTTGCCAAGTTGTCTAAATGGAATTGGCTATTACCCGAATTATCTTATAGAGGCAGAGTTTTAATTATAAATAATCTGACTGCCTCTATGTTATGGCACAGACTGAATGTACTAGAGCCAACAGATGAAAGTATCAGAGGAAATTGGTGGACTTCTTCTGGTCTGGTCAAAAATGGATTCCTGGGCCTGCACTTTATTTACCAGTGAATGAAGGAGGGCCTAATAGATGTACGAAGCCGTATAAATGCCTTTCGGTTACAAGCAGCACAGAGACTGTTGTATGAAGAGAATGTTGGGTGGATTAATGTTGCTTGTTCTCTTCTACGGAAAACATCTGGTTTATTCTATGATAAACAGCTTTTTTTTTGCTGGAAATTGATAAAGTGGATCTGAAGGGGTTAACACCTTTTTATAAGTCAATGATAAAAGCATGGAAAAAGACATTTTTTATACACAGAGACATTTTAAATCCTGAGGACTGGATACTGGGGTAACCGTTGTTCCGTAGTCCATTAATAAGAACAAAGATTTTGTCCTCTAAATCGGTGAAAAGCTGGTTTGTGAAGGCAGGGTATGTCAAGTTGGGGGATTTGAGAAGTGGTGATGGCTGGAAAACAGCTGAGTCATTGCAGAGTGCTACTGGACTGAGATCTCTTCGCCTTCTGAGAAAAATAATAGAGGAAGTGTGGGCAGCTCTACCTGGTGCATGTAGAGAAGCTCTGTCTCAGGATTGGAATGGGGAATATACTTTTCCACCCATTAAATTATCAGCTGCTGTACAAGAGGAGAATGAGATTCCTGGATCTTCAGTTTTATCTTTTGAGTACCCTGAGTTGGGAAGTTTTCAAGAAATTAAGAAGAAGGAGCTCTATATGACATGTGTGAAAGTTACTCATCAGACTGTGTTAAGAGGAGTGAAGACTTGGAGGTGGTCAGAAGTTTTTGGGACAAACTTTAAGGCATGCTGGAAGTCTTTGTATAAATTCCCTATTGAAAAGCGTACTGCAGACTTACAGTGGAGATTAATGTTCGAGGCTATAGCTATGAACAGACACGTGGCACACCTAAATCAGGCAGTAGGAAAAGTGTATATTTTGTGGAAATGAAGAAACTGTTAATCACCTATTTATTGATTGTTTTAGGTTGAAGGGACTGTTTAATTTTTTAACACAGTGTTTTATAAAGTTCGGAGAAAATTTGTCTTATCAGAACTTTATAAGTGGTCCAATGTACAATTTTCACGAAAGGAGGAAAAAATGTTTATTGAATTTTTTGTTGGGGTCAGCTAAGATGGCTATATGGAAAACGAGAAAAAATAAAATGTTGGGTATGGAATCAATTAATGCAGAGATGGTTCTGAAAGGAATGATAGCTGCTAGAATTAAGAAGAAGAGTATGCATATTATAAATTGGTATGTGATATTGAAATGTTTTCTGAAATTTGGTCAGTGGGGGGAGTTCTTTGTCAGATTGGAGAAAATGAAATGTTTAATTTTAAATTTGTAGAAGTGTAATTTATAAAATGTAATTTTTGTAAAATGATTGTACGATATTGAAGTAGAAAGAAAAATGGCATAATAAAGATATTGTTAAGCCTCTCTCTCTCTCTCTCTCTCTCTCTCTCTCTCTGTGTGTGTGTGTGGGTGTCAGTTGCACTCTTGATGGTTTAGAGTTCAGTCCTTTCATTACTACAGTTTCATTATACCTGCATTACAGGATAAGATATCTCTTAGGCCTTCTATATATGAATTTATATGAATATATACAGTGGGTACGGAAAGTATTCAGACCCCCTTAAATTTTTCACTCTTTGTTATATTGCAGCCATTTGCTAAAATCATTTAAGTTCATTTTTTTCCTCATTAATGTACACACAGCATCCCATATTGACAGAAAAACACAGAATTGTTGACATTTTTGCAGATTTATTAAAAAAGAAAAACTGAAATATCACATGGTCCTAAGTATTCAGACCCTTTGCTCAGTATTTAGTAGAAGCACCCTTTTGATCTAATACAGCCATGAGTCTTTTTGGAAAAAATCCAGGTGTTTTTTTACACCAGAATTTGGGGATCCTCTGCCATTCCCCAATGGCCAATTCCATGGCCGCATTCATCTTTCCCTCGATTGCAACCAGTCGTCCTGTCCCTGCAGCTGAAAAACACCCCCACAGCATGATGCTGCCACCACCATGCTTCACTGTTGGGACTGTATTGGACATGTGATGAGCAGTGCCTGGTTTTCTCCACACATACCGCTTAGAATTAAGGCCAAAAAGTTCTATCTTAGTCTCATCACACCAGAAAATCTTATTTCTCACCATCTTGGAGTCCTTCCATGCGGGCTTTCATGTGTCTTGCACTGAGGAGAGGCTTCCGTCGGGCCACTCTGCCATAAAGCCCAGACTGGTGGAGGGCTGCAGTGATGGTTGACTTTCTACAACTTTCTCCAATCTCCTGACTGCATCTCTGGAGCTCAGCCTCAGTGATCTTTGGGTTCTTCCTTACTTCTCTCACCAAGGCTCTTCTCCCCCGATAGCTCAGTTTGGCCGGACGGCCAGCTCTAGGAAGGGTTCTGGTTGTCCCAAAGGTCTTCCATTTAAGGATTATGGAGGCCACTGTGCTCTTAGGAACCTTAAGTGCAGCAGAATTTTTTTTGTAACCTTGGCCAGATCTGTGCCTTGCCACAATTCTGTCTCTGAGCTCTTCAGGCAGTTTCTTTGACCTCATGATTCTCATTTGCTCTGACATGCACTGTGAGCTGTAAGGTCTTATATAGACAGGTGTGTGGCTTTCCTAATCAAGTCCAATCAGTATAATCAAACACAGCTGGACTCAAATGAAGGTGCAGAACCATCTCAAGGATGATCAGAAGAAATGGACAGCACCTGAGTTAAATACAGTGGGTACGGAAAGTATTCAGACCCCCTTAAATTTTTCACTCTTTGTTATATTGCAGCCATTTGCTAAAATCATTTATGTTAATTTTTTTTTTTCCTCATTAATGTACACACAGCACCCCATATTGACAGAAAAACACAGAATTGTTGACATTTTTGCAGATTTATTAAAAAAGAAAAACTGAAATATCACATGGTCCTAAGTATTCAGACCCTTTGCTCAGTATTTAGTAGAAGCACCCTTTTGATCTAATACAGCCATGATTCTTTTTGGAAAAGATGCAACAATTTTTTCACACCTGGATTTGGGGATCCTCTGCCATTCCTCCTTGCAGATCCTCTCCAGTTCTGTCAGGTTGGATGGTAAACGTTGGTGGACAGCCATTTTTAGGTCTCTCCAGAGATGCTCAGTTGGGTTTAAGTCAGGGCTCTGGCTGGGCCATTCAAGAACAGTCACAGAGTTGTTGTGAAGCCACTCCTTCGTTATTTTAGCTGTGTGCTTAGGGTCATTGTCTTGTTGGAAGGTAAACCTTCGGCCCAGTCTGAGGTCCTGAGCACTCTGGAGAAGGTTTTCGTCCAGGATATCCCTGTACTTGGCCGCATTCATCTTTCCCTCGATTGCAACCAGTTGTCCTGTCCCTACAGCTGAAAAACACCCCCACAGCATGATGCTGCCACCACCATGCTTCACTGTTGGGACTGTATTGGACAGGTGATGAGCAGTGCCTGGTTTTCTCCACACATACCGCTTAGAATTAAGGCCAAAAAGTTCTATCTTGGTCTCATCAGACCAAAGAATCTTATTTCTCACCATCTTGGAGTCCTTCAGGTTTTTTTTCATGTGTCTTGCACTGAGGAGAGGCTTCCATCGGGCCACTCTGCCATAAAGCCCCGACTGGTGGAGGGCTGCAGTGATGGTTGACTTTCTACAACTTTCTCCCATCTCCTGACTGCATCTCTGGAGCTCAGCCACAGTGATCTTTGGGTTCTTCTTTACCTCTCTCACCAAGGCTCTTCTCCCCCGATAGCTCAGTTTGGCCGGACGGCCAGCTCTAGGAAGGGTTCTGGTCGTCCCAAACATCTTCCATTTAAGGATTATGGAGGCCACTGTGCTCTTAGGAACCTTAAGTGCAGCAGAAATTTTTTTGTAACCTTGGCCAGATCTGTGCCTTGCCACAATTCTGTCTCTGAGCTCTTCAGGCAGTTTCTTTGACCTCATGATTCTCATTTGCTCTGACATGCACTGTGAGCTGTAAGGTCTTATAGACAGGTGTGTGGCTTTCCTAATCAAGTCCAATCAGTATAATCAAACACAGCTGGACTCAAATGAAGGTGTAGAACCATCTCAAGGATGATCAGTAGAAATGGACAGCACCTGAGTTAAATATATGAGTGTCACAGCAAATGGTCTGAATACTTAGGACCATGTGATATTTCAGTTTTTCTTTTTTAATAAATATGCCTGTGCCCTGGACTTTATCTTTGTTTGGATTGCTCACCTGTGTTTTGACCCTTGCCTGGCTTTTGATTACGATTGTGGATTACCCTCTAATAAAACACTGCATTTGGATCCTCAACCATTCGGGCCTCGGTGATGGGCAAATGAAGCCTCATGAAGCACTGAGGCTTTTCCCTCATTGTTTCGGGAAAAGATTCAAAGCTTCGAGAGTGTCGAAAACAGTGCCATCTGGTGTTTAGTAAAAAATAAAGCAGCCAAAACCCTGTTAAAGAAGCTTCGTCGGATGAAGCAGCTACCACACAGTTTCATGTTACGTGCTAAAATAAAAGCCTAATAGTGCATGTGTGTGTGTTGAATTTATCTCAGTGATAAATTAATGTACCCATTAAATTATGGCATTTAATGCCAGTATGATTATCAATATGACGTAACAGAAGAATAAATGTACACGTATATGAATTGCATATTATTTCCTGAAATAATTTGTATTATTCATATTACTTGTATAACTGGATATCTAAAAATGTAATTGAATAAGTCTGACAGAAAACATACTCATAAAGTAAGATCTGGGGGTTCGAGCATTCCGATAAAGTGAATTGCGCACGTGATTGGACAGAAAGTGAGGCTTCGTTTGTCATTGGTCACGTGATTTTTATGTTACCGACACAAGCCTCGAATATAGGCTTCATCTGGCACGCCCATTTATGCTTGGCACAAGCTCCGAAGCCTTGGTTCAAATGTCATATCACTAGGCCTCCGAGCAGTTCATAACAGAAGACCTAGCCACACATGGATCCAGCAGTACATATCATCCATCTTCGCCAAGGTAACAAATCTCTTGAGGACCATATACAAGATTTTTTGGAAATTGCAAATGTTTCTGATATCCCAGATTACGCTCTGATAGACTTCTTTTGTTATGGACTCAATAATCCATTTAAAGACCACTTAATCCATTATAGTCCTTAAAGTTCGCTCACTGAATTTCTGGACTTTGCACTACTTTGCACGCCTGTGTCTTCGGACAATATGGCTGCCACGCCTGTGTCTTTGGACAAGATGGCCGTTAAACTTGAGCCTCCAGCCATCATGGCCACCACACCAGAACCTCCAGCCGTCACGGATGACACATCAATGTCTCCATCCTTCACGGGTGCCTCGTCAGAGTCTTCAGCTGTCATGGACGCCACATCTGTGTTCCCGGTCGTCATGAGTGCTGCATATGAGGACAGTAAGGCTTTCCCTGGGCATTTGAGACTGCCTTCAAGTCTGCAGGACACACCGCTGATGTCAGTGCGAGCAGCTGGTATCTCTACGGTGGTATCAAGGTTGGGAGTCGCAGAGGTGGTCCCACTGACAACCGCACTCCCCGTTATGGTGATGGCTATCTGGTGTGTTTGGGCCGTGCACTGCACTTCAATTGAAGAGTTCGCTCCAGAACCCACTCCAGCCCATGAGTTCACCCCAGAGCCTGCCTTAACCCTTGAGTTTGCTTCAGAGTCCACCTTAGTCCATGAGCCCACTCCAGAGCTCGTTCCAGTACCAGAGCCCAGCCTCGCGATCTATGAGTTCCCTGTCTGCCCTGAAACGACCACGGAGGTCGTCCCTGAGTTCTCTGTCTGCCCTGATGCGACCACGAAGGTGGTTCCTGAGCTTCCTGTCTGCCTCGACACGACCGTAGAGGTCGTAACAGTACTGCCTGTTTGCCTTGACGTGACTGCAGAGGTCGTCCCTAAACTGTCTGCCTGCCTCAACACGACCAGAGAGGACTTTCTTGACCGAGCCTTGGAGGGCGTTCCTGAACCCCCTGCCTGTCCTGTTTCGGCCCTAGTGGCCAATGCTAACCTTTTTGTGCTTAATTTTTCAGTTTTATCTGATCAGCCTTGGTGCTTTCCAGTTTTGCAAGACCTGCCCTGGGGGTCTTCGGCTCCGCTGCGGTTGACATCAGCTCTGACTGCCATGCTGTGGTGGTCATCTGCTCTGCCGTGGAGACCTTCAGCCCCGTCTGCACTGCTGTGTTGGTCGTCTGCTCCACCCTGGGGGTCTTCAAACCCATCTGCACTACTGTGGTGGTCGTCTGCTGCGCCGTGGGGGTCTTCAAGCCTGTCTGCCTGGAAACCTCCTGTCCAGCCTGCTCCGCCCTGGCCTGCCCTGCCTCAGTCTCCAGGCCTTCTTCCTCTCCACGGACCTGGCCCTCTGTCCTGCCCCCTGGTCCGCCTCCATTCTGCCTCCCTTCTGGACTTCTATGACTATGTTAGGAGCGTCTGGAAGCTGCTCCTTAGGAGGGGGGCTATGTCATGATTTTCAGCAGGAGTGATAGCCACCAGAGGGCACTCCATCCCAGACTATTGCCTCACCATCATGGACTCCATTTCCCGTAACCCACTGCCCGGACTTATCAGCCATAATTACATTCAGCTGTTGTTCATTACCTTGTTAGTTTCTGCATATATAAACCTGGTTCTGTCAGTCACTCATCGCTAGGTCTTGTATGTCTGCATAGCTGCATTTCTGAGTCTTTGTATCTGGTTTCTTCAGTGTCTTGGATTTTGGTTTTTGTTTCCTACATCTCTGGTTGTCTCTGTTTTTGCCTGTGCCCTGGACTTTATCTTTGTTTGGATTGCTCACCTGTGTTTTGACCCTTGCCTGGCTTTTGATTACAATTGTGGATTACACTCTAATAAAACACTGCATTTGGATCCTCAACCATTCGGGCCTTGGAGCAGTTAATAAAATTGAGAGCCAGTGTAAATGTATTAGATTCAGAGTTCACAAGACCACTTTGACAATAAATTAGAATGGCAAATGTTTAAATAAACAAAATAGTAAAATATATATGACAAATTAAGACCCTGGTATCTGTATGTACAGTAGGGCTGCAACAAATGATTATTTTGATAATCGATTAATCTACCGATTATTGGAACGATTAATCGACTAATTTTTGATTATTACACTGATTAATCAGTATGCTTTGTTCGATTAGTCCACTAGCAATTAGTTAAAATACTGAGTTATAATTTAATAATTAAAACAAGGAAATCACTTCAGCTTTTGAAAGTGTATTTTTAATGAATTTGTTAAAAAATACTGTTAAAATGACTGGTACTGAGTTTTTATTAAGTTTGGGAATTTTAATAACTTTTTAATAAGAGTAAAAATATGAATATGTAATATTGTGCACATTTTTTTGAAAAATGCTCCTCTCTAGATTTCTTTTTTTCTTTTTACTAACTATCGAGTTTATGGTCATTGAATGGCTTTCCTGAGGTAAATGTAACAAACATTTGTTTGCAAGCTGTTTTATTGACGTCTTTCTGCGGTTGAAACTCTGATTAAGTGAGTACATTAGAGCTGGATTCATTTCAGTAAATTGTACTGTATCTTTCAGCATACGTTTTGATGTTCATTAATGTTTATTTCATGCTGTTAAAGCAGAAAAGAGGAAGAGATAATAGGTTCACGTGCCGCTTGACCTGAGGTGTTACAGCGATCTGTAATGCCACATTAAAGAGCACCAAAACCACATGTATTGTTTGAATCCCGTAGTAAAATTGACAGAATTTAAAAGCTGAGACTTTGTTTTATATCAAAAGTAACCTGATCTGTCTTATCTGTCGGCGCGCTGTCTGTGTCCTCTATGCTCTGCTATATCTTTCACTTCTTTCACTGCGTGAGAAAATGGATGTGTGGTGAACAGTGAGTTTGAATGAGAGTTGGTGGCCCTGCATGACAGCATTTTTTGTAGTTATGCCAAATGTTGTTTGTTTTATGCTGTTAAACTCCCACATTTTATGGGTTCGACTTCGTTTGCACTATGCACTCCGAAGCGCCGTGTCTTCTTCTATTGGATTTGGTCCGGGAGGGCTGCATTACAGTATTGCGCTACAGCACCCCACTGGTCAAACCGCGTAATTGCAGGCCCTTCAAATAGGTCATATGAGATCAAAAGACTATTCGACGACAAAAATATTTGTCGACAATTTTTTATTGTTGACGTTGTCGATAATGTCGACTAATCATTTCAGCTCTAATGTACAGTATATCTGCTCTTTGAAAGTAAATAATACATACTCACAAGCACAGGATGCAGGAAAAATGTTCGTGTTTTATGTATACAATATACAATATCTAGTGCTTGTAATGTCTATTTATAGTCTAAACAGCAGTTTGGCTCCCTACATGGTTAAAAACCAACTAATTTCAAGAAAACTTCATGTGTGACTCAGTGTACGACGCTCAAAGCACAAAATGTGAGGATAAATGTTTGTTTTAACATTCGGTCGGTTGGTCGTTCAATCGGAAATTTGGTTTTGGCACAGAGTACCCACCATAAACCAAGAATAAACAAACCGAAGTGTCAGAACCCTGATAGTATAGGCCAAATATACTCTGACTCTTCTGTCAGTATAAGTCAAAGTATACTTGTGTAATTTTAAGTATATTTCTGAGAAGTACATAAAGTATAGCCAGTTTCTGAGAAATAAATAAAAAGTAGAATGAAAGTATACTTTCTAATTTTTAGCTTAAAAGAAGTATACTAAAAGCTCACTTGAATCAACTTCTTTTTTGTAAGTGTGGGAGTAAAACTGATTCACAAAAAACCTTTCAGACTTCTCAGTTCCCTATTATTCTGTCACTAGAACAATGAGTCACTAGAACAATTTCATGTTTGTCCATATATTATGTTAGTTATATGTATAATATTAACTTTTGACTTATTATTGGTGAGGAATGTAAAACAGAAATAACTTGTACAGGTGTACAGCTATGTACAGGTGCTGGTCATATAATTAGAATATCATCAAAAAGTTCATTTTTTTATTATAAATTATTTTTAAAAATGAAACTTTCATATATTCTAGATTCCCTACATGTAAAGTAAAACATTTCAAAAGTTTTTTTTTTTAATTTTGATGATTAGAGCGTACAGCTCATGAAAGTCCAAAATCCAGGATTTCAAAATATTAGAATATTTCCTAAGATCAATCAAAAAATGGATTTGCGAAACAGAAAAGTTCAAGTTCTTTAAAGTATGTTCTTTTGTGCACTCAATACTTGATCGGCAGGACATATTACAGCAAATGACTTGCTCCTAGCACAAATTACAGCATCAGTGAAGTGTGGCATGGAAGTGATCAGCCTGTGGCACTGCTGAGGCACTATTGAGCCTTCAGATCATCTGTATATTGTTGGATTGACTGTTTCTCATCTTTCTCTTGAAAATATCCCATAGATTCAGGTCAGGCATATTGGCTGGCCAATAAAGCACAGTAATATCATGCTCAGCAAACCACTTGGAAGTGGTTTTTGCACTGTGGGCAGGTGCTAAAGTCCTGCTGGAAAAGGAAATCAGCATCTCCATAAAGCTTGTCAGCAGATGGAAGCATAAAGTGCTCCAAAATCTCCTGGAAGATGGCTGCATTGACTTTGCACTTGATAAAACACAATGGACCAACACCAGCAGACGTCACGGCCCCCCCAAATCATTATTGACTTCAGAAACTTCACACTAGACTTCAAGCAGCTTGGATTCTGTGCCTCTCCAGTCTTCCTTCAGACTCTGGGACCATGATTTCAACATGAAATGCAAAATTTACTTTTATCTGAAAAGAGGACTTTCGACCACTGTTCACTGTCCAGTTCTTTTTCTCCTTAGCCCAGGTAAGATGCTTCTGACATTGTCTCTGGTTCAGAAGTGGCTTGGTAGTCCTTTTCCTGAAGATGTCTGAGTGTGGTGACTCTTGATGCGCTGACTCCGGCTTCATTCTACTCATTGTGAAGCTCTCCCAAGTGTTTGAATTGGCTTTACTTGACAGTATTCTCAAGCTTGCGGTCATCCCTGTTGCTTGTGCACCTTTGCCTACCCAATTTCTTCCTTCCAGTCAACTTTGCATTTAATATGCTTTGATATACACTCCGTAAACAGCCACCCCATTCAGTAATGACCTTCTGTGACTTACTCTCTTTGTGGAGGGTGTCAATGATTGTCTCCTGGACCATTGCCAAGTCAGCAGTCTTCCCCATTAGTGTGGTTTCAAAGAACAAAAGATACCCGGAATTTATACTGTAGGGATGGTCATTTAATGAAACTCAAATGTAAATATTCTAATATTTTGAGATACTGGATTTTGGACTTTCATGAGCTGTACGCTCTAATCAACAAATTAAAAAAAAAAAACTTTTGAAATGTTTTACTTTACATGTAGGGAATCTAGAATATATGAAAGTTTCATTTTTTAAAATAATTTACAATAAAAAAATGAACTTTTTCACGATATTCTAATTATATGACCAGCATCTGTACACCATTATTTTACTGTAGATATTTTTCAGTTCTAGTATTCCTCCATTTCCTACTTTTAATTTAAGCAGTTTTTCCAATTGTTTCTGGTAGTGAATGTGAAGTAACACATAATAAGTAATAAGCCTACAGTTTGATTGTGATAAAACATACTAAAGTTTGTCCTCAGATCATATCAGGCTTTCGGCATATGGCTGATATGAGTGGTGTGAAAGGGGAGGGGTTTTATTCTGACACAGTGGAGTCAGAGGAAAGTGGCCACATCTGCTGTCAATTTCTCTGAGCACAGGTGCACCATATTTCTTCTCTTGCTCTATAATCACTGTATCCTTTACGCTATTTTTCCATCATGGACTGTGCTTTTGCCAATCTAGATGCTGCTGGTTTTCTACAGATTTGGCAACACTTTGATGCTGATGGTGAGAATTTAACATCATTTCAATTCTGCTTTCAAATGTCATATTTCCATATATTGTGAGCATTGTGTTTAGATTTCAGTATTGTCTCTATCTTTATCTGTTCATAAAATTGCATTGATAAATACTTTTCTGCAGATAATGGCTACATTGAAGGGAAAGAGTTGGATGACTTTTTCCGGCACATGCTGAAGAAATTAGGGCCAGAGGTTTGTGGAAAAAAAAAAAAAAAAAAAACTTTCTATAAAGGTTAACAGATCAGTAGTTCACAGTAGTTCATGCACATTTAAATATGACTATAAAATAGATAAGTTTCTTGACAATTACTTATAAATCTAAATATGCATGAATTAATAATCTGTAGTAAACCAATGTTTGATAATTTTACTAATGAAATTTATTATAAAGTGTTATCAATACACAATACAAATTGTTGTATTTGATGACACAGTTGTTACAGATTACATTTCTGACATTTATAGAACATCATCAAACATACTCTCTGTAAATGAAGTCATCAGTTCTCTCTGGCTGTTTACACACTAGGATCTTTCCTCTCTTTTCTCCAGGAAGCTGACATAATACAGTCAACAGCCATTTAACATCTGTTGAATTATTTTAAAATCTTTGTGGTACTAGAAATGTTTTCTTTATTATTATTATTATTATTATTATTATTATTATTATTATTATTTAGGTATAATACTGTCATTTTATTTTATTTTAATGGTTAATGTAACAGTTTATCACAATTATAGTGACAGTAATTGTACTATTTATGTTATTTTTTATAAAAACTATATGGTAACACTTTACAATAAGGTTCATTAGTTAACATTAGTTAACATGAATTAATAATGAAATGAACTGCACTTCGACAGCATTTATTAATCTTTGTTAATGTTTATTTCAGCATTTACTAATACATTATTAAAATCTTGTGAACATTAGTTAAAGCACTGTGAACTAACATGAACAAACAATAAACAACTGTATTTTCATTAACTAACGTTAACAAAGATTAGTAAATACAGTAACCAATGTATTGCTCATGGTTAGTTCATGTTAGTTAATACATTAACTAATGTTTAACTAATGAACCTTATTGTACCAACAATAGTTATCATAATATAATATATATAATGTTTTGATCTCAGATTGGAACTCAGAAATTCAAATAACGTTTCAGGAAGTCAAACAAAATTTTTTTTTTTTCTTCAAATTTTTCAGGAAAGGTTAGACACATAAGATAAAAATACATTTTCATTGTTCTAAAACCCACTTCTGTAGTTAGATCTACAATGATTGTTTGTATGATCCACAACGGTTTCATAGGATAACTTTTAACTAAATATACAGTGTTACCTTTTTTTTACACAATAGTAGTTCTGAAGTAGATAATGCTGAATTTGTACTCTCAGTGAATAAGCATTATTGTGATGTAAGCAAACAGGCTTATATAAATAAAGTATGCGCCAGATGTTCACTGTTTACTGGCATATCTTAAGGGCATCTCTGTTGGTGCACAGGTGTACCAGTCTAATGGCTTTGCTGAGTGATGTTGGGGAGCTTAATGAGTGATAAATTATGGAAATGTGGTCATGGTAACTGGTTTGTTTTCTCTACTCCCCTTAGGATAAGATAACAGAAGAAAGAGTACAGCAGATAAAGAAGAGGTTTATGTCTGCCTATGATGTCACATCTGATGGACGCCTGCAGATTGAGGAAGTACATCACATTATTTTACATTTCCCTTTAATTTTCATTTTTTTGTGTAATGTTTAGTCCTGCATAGAAGTAAAAACTGATATTTAAAAATGAATAATCCTGTAATATAGTAAGTTGATGGAACTGGTAAAAATTATGCATGAAAGAAGGAATAATAAAAACCCAAAGTGTTTTTTAAACACATGCCTTACTATCAGGCTACTGCTTTATAATTCATCTGCGGTTTGCTGCATCTGTTATCTAGATGCTCTATGGCTTCTGGCTGTTTCCAGCACAGTTGAATTAATCAGATCAGTGACATTAAAATTATTATTTGCTTTGTCATGTTAATGGATTGTTTTGCTTCCTTCATATTTTTGTGCAATAGATTTGTAAGTAAAATGAGGCTGGGGATGGTTGAAACATTGAATTAGATGTAACTAGGTCCAACTGTCAGAGACAAGCTAGAACAACAAGTGCTGTCATTGATGTACTGTCCAGAACCACATTGTTAGTGAAGTCAAATGTGTAGTTTCATAAGCATACTATTTTGCAATTTAAGAAGTGATTTTGTGGTCATAGCCGGTTTCATTTGCCACTGTTTCACCATGTAAGTATGGGCTGTAAAGCTGTTACACTACAGCAGCTGGAAGAAAAAGTCTTAAAGGGCTAGTCCACCCCAAAAAAATTAATTCTGCCATCATTCACTCTCTCTTATGTTGTTCTAACCTGAATTACTTTTTCTTCCCTGGAACCAAAAGGAGATGTTTGGTAAGATTGCAAAGGTTTTTGGTTTATATACTAGCAAGTTCTAAGAAGGAAAAAAGAGCACAATAATATTACCATAAAAGTCCTTTGCTACTTCATATTAATGTTAATATACAAAACATTATTGATTAGCATCAAGACATTAACATTACGACAGCTGCAGCACCTGGGGGTAAGGACAGACGAGGTGAGAGAAAGGTGACAGAAGGATGAAGAGGGACAGGGGAGAGAGGAAAATAAAAAGGTCTGCTCACACATTGCCACGCGGTCCTTAACCAGCCATGAGGCCCTCACTCGGGGTGCCATGCGATTGTACTGGTCACTCCTCGCTGGACGGCGACGTCTCCTCCGGCTTTGGACACCCAGCAGCAAACCCCCTGTTGCCTCACTCTGCTTTCTGTCCTGCTTTCTTTTCCTGTCCGGCAAACAGGGAAATCCAGGCAGACAGGCAGAAGATCAAAACCATGAAACGGAAAACCGGAAATAGCACTCAGAAATGCAGTGTAACACAAGTCAAGTCACCTTTATTTATATAGTGCATTTTACAATGCATATTGTGTAAAAGCAGCTTTACAGTGAAAATAATTTGGCTGCACAGCAGCTCTAGAAGAAAGTAGTTGCATTGTCCAGCTTAAGTAAATTCAGCGTTGATTCATTTCCGTTGTAAAAATCGTTAGTTATTATTTTAGGTCATTTATCTATACAGCAGCTCTGGAGAAAACAGTGATGTTATCGCCCAGTTCAGTTCAGTTTGCATACAATGGTGTCAATGCAGGCAGATCAAAAAAATTGTTGAAAATCAAGTGTCCCCAACTAAGCAAGCCAGAGGCGACAGTGGCAAGGAACCCAAACTCCATCAGGCGAGAAAAATGGAGGAAAAAAAAAACCTTGGGAGAAAGCAGGCTCAGTCAGGGGGCCAGTTCTCCTCTGGCCGACAATGAACAGTGCATGATTATGTTGCAGGCAGCATTACGGATCACAAGTCAGTTTTGGATCGGAACACTCAAAATATTTAATCCAGTTCCATCTGGTTGAAGATAGGATTCATCACGCCAGTATGGATTGGATTGAGGTACGAACTGGGACGAAATGGATTTGTGCCACTGGCTGTCATGTCGAAGAGGCCTTCACAGGGGATAGTTGACGCAATCTAGCTGACACTAGACAGAGAGTTAACTGACAGATGGCGCCTCGGGAAAAACTGGAAGAACCTCTGAGACCCCCAGACTCGATACCACCATACTGTGATGCACTGGACTCAAAGATGATGTTGGGACCATTGAGATGCCAGCTGCTCACACTGACGTACTAGAAGCCAATTTCAAACACCTAGGGACCACCTTAGTAGCTTCAGGTGTTTGACACCACTGACATAAAGCTATCATATGGCTTCAGAAGAATATACAACCTGCTCTTACTCTCAAGGCATTCAATACAGTGTCGCTTGTCCAAGAGTTCTGTGTGTCACTATACACCAAAAGTGGCACACTTACCAAGTTGCTAGTGTACTGATAAAAATTAGCAGCAGATAAATGCACCTAAAAAAATTCTAGTAAATTCTAGAAGAAAAAAAGAATTTGTCATCTTATTTGAAAGTAAAAGTGAAAGTGAGTGATGTTTGGCCAAGTATGGTAACCCATACTCGGAATTTGTGCTCTTCATTTATCCCATCCAAGTGCACACACACAGCAGTGAGTACTGAACACACACCCAGAAGTCCGACTCTCTAACCATTAGGCCACGACTGCAGAGACATATACAAATTATCCAATAAAAGGTTTGCTCCAAATAAAAGCTCCTGTCACTGACAGTCAAGGCTACTGTATGTGTAAATAAATAAATAACCCTTTTGATGAGCACCAACTTCCTACATTTTTTGTGTTTAGATAAAGCGTATTACTGTCATGGTTGCAGTCTTGAGACAAAAGATCATGATGTAAATACAACATTTAATGTTTCATGTTTCTTAGGTGTAACACACATCTATAGTGATCATTTTAAAAGATGAGTGGAAAAGGTTCATCTTATCATGGTCATGTTTATTCATTTTTACATCCTTGTTGCTCATGCAGTAATAATACAGTAAAACATTTTACGTTTATCCAAAGAGGTGGAACTATTTTCTTTGTGTTATACAATACAGCATACTGTATTGCTTGTGATCTCTTAAGTGCATTAGAGGAGAAGCTTTGCAGTGGCAGCAGCACTAATTATGTTCCCAGCAACATATATCTGCTTCAAATGTCAGCGAGTGGTGGTTTTTTGTGGTGACAAAAGCTTATTAAAGTAGGATTTGTCAGTGCCGTATGGACTCTTATTCGAGCCTAAATCTAATTTCCTGTTTGTTAAATTAAACGAAAAACGAACAGACGAGCCGCCTTTTCATTTCTCATTGTTTTATTCGAAATAGAAAATGAAATGATCAAAATGTACACTGACCATTTTGGTAAGATAAACCCCTTTATTAGCTGGTACCAAACAGTAAACCCATTTCATTGTATGTGTGTGTGCCTGTATACTAGATGGCGAATATGATCCTGCCCGAGGATGAGAACTTCCTTCTTATCTTTCGTAGAGAGGCTCTGTTAGATAACAGTGTAGAGTTTATGAAGGTAAACTTGCACTTCACATAATCACACTCTTATTTCACTTTTCCATTTTAAAAATTTTCCACATTTCCCATGATAGATCTGGAGGAAACATGATGCTGACAGCAGTGGTTACATATCAGCTATGGAGCTCAAGGTAAATGCACACACAGGCTAGAGTTGTGACCTGTTTTAGCTCATTAAATATCATAGTTTCATAAAAATATTTAAATCATTACTTTCTCTTACCTTCTCTTTTCTCTTTTGTTTTAGTCTAGCCGTAATTATAAAGATAAAATGCTTCTATTTTTCATGGCAGGGTTTCTTGAAGGACCTGTTTGTGCAGCACAATAAGAATATTTCCTCAAGCAAGTTGGATAAATACACAGATACCATGGTAACATTGCTGTTTTTAATTCTGCACCATTCATTTTAGTTGTATAAACCTAAACCTCTCAACTTCAGTTTCTATCCATGTTTCTTAAACTGAGCACATTTCACGTTAGTCTCATTTTCAGTATGTTTTTTGGATGCTAATTGAAATAATTGCACATGCATTGAAAATAGGTAATTGAAAGCAATGTTAAAGCAGTCACTTTAGTGGTATGTTGTCAAAAAGAATCTAGTTTCTTTTTGACAACATTTCTTCCAAGCATTGCGTGAATTACATTACATTATGCTTATTGATTAAAGGACATTAACATTTCAAACACATAGCTTGACACATTTAAAACACATTCACACTATTTTCTTTTTTTAAATACTAGAGTAATGCATATACAGTACATGATAAATACACTGACAGTGTCCCATAATCTTACACCTCAGAAAATGTCTTGAAGGCCAACCATTTACAGTGATTATTAAGCTACATTTGTACCTCATTCTTTGTTTTGTGTTAACCCCTTCCATTTAAATACAAACAGCTCAAGATTTTAAGTTGTTAAAGCTGCGCTCCTATTGAAGCAAACTTTGTCATATGTCTTAGAAACAAAAAAGCATGTTGAATTGCACTAACTGACAAAACAACAACAAAAACAACAATTTGTATTAGAAAAGTTGTATTAACAGTGCTTGCATTTTAATGCATAGCATTTGCATTTTGGGGGGCTGATATTCCAAAAGGATATATATATTTATACACTGAATATTTAAACTGAAAATAAAAATCACACACAGTTTCATTATTAAAAATTCATTGTCACATTTGGACAGGCAAGGAAGAGCTGTCTTGCAGCTTCACACTTTATTTACAAAAGAAAACAAAGAAAGGTAATTCACAACTGGCAAAAAATGCAACAGCTTAACAATCAACATGTAAATACAATACTGGGCACTGAACTGAGAGAAATAAGGGTATAAATACATAGGATAAATGTGAGACTAAACAAGACAGATGATGATAATGAGAAACCAAGGAAAAAAAAAAACAATAATGGGAACAAAAGAAACAGGAATTTACAAAAGTCAGACGAGAAGTCAGGGTGACAAATCCACACAAAAATTATGTCAACATGCCCGTCTTGGCGAGTATCCTAGCAAACATAGTTGGTTATGTTTCATATCTCCTGACTGCCAGGGCGGTGCTTCGTAGTGGAAGGTCTTATTGCGGTTGCCGCAGATCGAGTGTTGCATACCAAAAATGTCACCTCGTGACACCTGTGTGACGTCACTGATGTTATAATACGGCGTGTCACACAATAGAGTCATTTCTCTTCTCGCGACTGAGCAGATCACAGCCTGGTGACTTAATTTTCAGAGCATATGACTAGTTCGTCCTCCACGGGCTGTTGTTTTGGGTTTTCAATTCTCCTTTTGATCAGAATTATATTTTAGCTGTAAGAAACACATTGTGTGTGTGTGTATGTAAGATAGTGTAGCAGCCTACCTTGAACCAAGCTCGGTAGTGGGCGAGCTACAGCTCAAACACAAGCGCTTGGCGGCCCTGCTTTGAGCATTGCTCGGCAGCGGGCCTTCACAGTTGTTGCGTAATTAATATATTAGCCCTCCCTTGAGCCTAGCTTGGTAACAGGCTATTCTGAAAAGACAGCATACCTTCCCTCAGTAAGTTTGCTTAGAATATTGAGTGATTAAAAAGAGATATTACTATTAATATTACTATTATTATAATTACTACTACTACTACTAATAATAATAATAATAATAATAATTATTATTATTATTATTAGAATTATTTTATTAGAATTATTTTTCTTTTTCTTCTTTTTCGTTTAGGTAGTCTAAAATTATTAATCTAATTTCGGATATAGATTAAAAGTAATTCTTCAGGGTGAAGAAACTATTTATATTATTGAAAGATTATTGAGATTATTGAGACTATGGATAGACTAGGATAGTGTGCCCAATGCTCTAATACAATGGAGCTATATGATGCCCATCAACTTTGCCCATCATGCTTAGGGTTGGACCACCTAGGCGAAGTGGATGACACAGTGGCTAGACCTTTAAGGAGAAGCTGTTAAACGCCACTCAAAAGAGGAGACTGAGAGAGACCTCATAAGAAAAGAAAGTCTACACATGGACTAGCGCAGCAAGTAGAGAGTATGTCATCCGAAAAAATGAACAGATAAAAAGTCTCTTGCTATTAGCGTTCCAGCAGAAGATACTAAGCCTGTTGACAGGTTTTATGAGGATTATGATATAATCTCTACAGCAGCATCAAATACTACATTCCAGAACAGTCCAGCAGGTGTCCATCGAGACCCTGGGTCTAGTGCACAGTACCAACCACTGAGCCACAGTCAGCTACAGCATCTCAGGATTTTAGTGACAGCTCACAGACATCACAAGATACTACAGGAAGCCATGCAGTTCCACTGCAGAGCACTATAAAACGTAGCTCTTGCGAAACTGGGCCTAGACACTCCACCTGCTCAAGCGGCAGGATCCAGTGCCCTCTTTAGGACGACAAAGACAAATAATTTCCCTGTGCCGGTTTGTAAAGACTTCGTTGCTGAATATTTATCAGCCTTAGGTTCAGATTCACAGGGCTTACAACACAGTGACACGGGTGGGCCGGCTTTCTAATTTACTGGCTCACTTGCTGCTGGCGATGCAAACCTCATTATCAGGCAGGGGATAAAGAGAGGACTCAGGAGGATCTTCTGAGTACAGCATTGCAGACAATGGGTTATATGGCCCAAGATTTAGGCAAGCTGGTAGGCATGTTGTTGCGTGGCCGCCGCCAAGTATGGCTTGCTCAGTCACCCTTACCAGATGCTTGTAGGAACACGATCTGGGCCTTGCACCTTGTTCCAGGCCATGTGTTCAGACCAGCAGTGAAAGATGCCTCATTGGCTGAAACACGATCCCCAGTGTCCACTGGTAGCTACCCAGGCTTCTCTCGGTTTCCCCGCCCTAGAGAAGTCAGGCAGTCACACCACCCCAACACTACATTTGTTATTCGTGAATACCGAGCACGGCTGCCACACCAGCCCCCCCAGAGACGGTCGGCACGGTACCCACCTCAGCATCCGCCTTTTGACAGACGCTGCAATTTCATCACTGGCCCCCTCTCAGCTCTCAGACCAAATTCACCATTGTTCGAGACCCAGTTCGTACCTCAATACTTTCTCAAGAGATTTGTACCCTCCTAAAGAAAGGAGCAATAGAGAGTGTGAACCATCATGCTCCAGACAAAGGATTTTATTCAACTTATTTTATAATACCAAAGAAAGGAGGAGTCTAGCGGCCAATAATAAACAAGTTTTTAAAGATTCTTCCATTCCACATGTTGCGTACTGTGAATGTTCTGCAAAGCTTTCAGAGGGGATTGGTTCACCTCAGTGGACTTAAGGGATGCCTACTTTCACATCCCAATAGCACCTGAACACCGGTTTGCGTTCAAGGACACCATATACCAGTTCGAGGTCCTTCCATTTGGTCTGTCACTGGCTCCAAGAATATTCACCAGATGCATCCAAGCAGCCCTGACACCGCTGATGCTCCAGGGATTAAAGTTTTTGCCTTACCTGGACGATTGGCTAGTGTGTGCCCCCTCAAGAGAACAGGCCATCAACAATTCACGCATACTCTTAAAGCATGCACAGGCTCTGGGGCTCACAGTAAACAAGGAGAAAAGCAGTCTGACACCCTAACAAAGGTCTCAGTTCATAGGGATGGTATTGGACTCCCAGACTATGATCGCCTCATTACCACTGGATTGTGCTCAGACTATCATGACATTAATCAAGAAACTGAGACCAGGGCACGAGTGCCCTACCTAACCAGATTTCTCTCTCTGAAAGCAATGTGTGAAAAGGTGTGAAGGTTTCCCCTTCTGCTCTCACTCATATGGGGGACCCCGTGGGAGATTCCTCCACGGAAGGACCTCCTATCACAAATGGGAGGGCAGATATGGCACCCACGGCCAGAGTTTCTCCAGCTGTGGCTGTGGCTCTTGGGACCAGTTCTAGGCTGACTTCATGCACTCCAGAGGTCAGGCACACAATATTAAATGCATGAGCCCCTTCCACCTGGGCTTGGATGTATGATAGCCGATGGGGAATATTTCAGGACTGGTGTAAAGGTCACCAGTTGAACCCGCTATCCTGTTCAGTTGAGTCAGTACTCACATTCTTACAGTCACTGTTTGAAGCAGGAAGGTCGGCATCCACTCTTAAGGTCTACTTAGCTGCGATCTCTAGTCATTGAGACTTCATTGATGGTTCCTCACTTGGCTCACACCACCTACTTGTGGCCTTTCTCAAGGGAGTGAGGAGGCTTCGTCCACCCCGATTAGTTGGAACACCACCGTGTTTTTCCGCAGCCAAGCGGGGTCTCCCACTCTCTAAGCAACGTCTATCCTAATGGGTGGTAGAAGTGATAGAGATGACCTACAAGCTTGCTGGTCAGCCATTGCCTGTACATGCAACAGGCCATTCTGATAGGGGTATAGCAACATCATGGGCTGCTCTTAAAGGAGTTCCATTTCCTTATCAGAAATTTGTGCTCCGGCCACATGGTCATCTCCCTGTACATTCTCTAACAATAATAATAAAAGAAAATAAATAAAAATTGTTAATCCTCTTCTGCATTTTCAAGTGACAGATCAATGGTATCAACAGTTTAACAACGGTTTCGATGTTTTATGAAAGCTTTTTAAAGACCCTTTTAAAGAGAAACAATTTTTTTTTCCAGCTTTAAACACAAAATAATTTATTTTATCCATCTATCATATGAAGGAGGGGATGCATGCTTCCACTAAAGGAGAATAAGCCTCCTGGCCAATAACGTGGTGAAAGCAACAACCTGTTGAGTTGATGAAGGCAAGTTTGGCTTAAAAGGAATTCCAAATAGAGTTGTAAACGGGTTTGGAGTGGCTGATGTATTAAAGGTGTTTTTGAAAGTATCAAATATTTTAGACCAGAACTCTGTCAGTCTAGGACAGGACCAGAACATGTGAGTATGATTTGATGGAGACTGTCGGCACCTATTGCAAGCGTATATTTTGGCTAGTGTAGTGTAGTGTGCTCTATAAAGAATCTTGCATTGCATCAAACTATGTCGAGAACATATGGAGGAAGAATGTACTAAATCAAATATATAAAGTGTAGTGACCCCCAGCTCTTGTTCCCATATATTCTTGAGTGATTCAGAGGGGTCAGGATTTTAAAAATCTATTGTTTCATAAATGACGGAGATTAGCCTTTTTCTCTCTGTACTAAGAGAGAAGGGTGTCCATTTTTGAATCGGGGGTGATTAGGAAACAGAGGAAACTGATTTTGTACAAAATGTCTGACCCGAAAGAAGCAAAAAAGATGAGTGTTGGGAAGATCAAACTTTTTGGATAATTCTGAAAAGGATAAAAATATTCCTTTATCGTAAAAGTCCCTGATGGTACTGAGGACCAATCATGAAAAAACTGGATCAGAACATGATGGTAGAAAAGATAAACTGTTCACAATAGGAGCCAGAATTGATGGTCTGATTAACCCAATATGCTTCCTAAAATTCGGGCCCAGACTGGATGTTCAGGAACTCTTGAGGAGTTAGTCCAATACAAAAGCTTGCTGATATTACATTCCCAGTAATACTGCTGAAAATTTGGTAAATCAAGGTCCCCTTTGGACTTTGGGAGTTCGAGAACTGTTCAATGGCCTCCAAACGGTTGAAGGTCAAAATTACAGTTTCAGTGCAGCTTCAAAGGGCTTTAAACGATACCAGACAAGGAATAAGGGTCTTATCTAGTGAAACGATCGGTCATTTTCGAAAAAAAATACAACTGTATATGCTTTATAAACACAAATTAACGACTTGCACATGCTTCTGCTTTCCGTATTCTCCAAAACGCTTACGCTGTATGTCCTACGCCTTCCCTATTCAACTTACGGAAAAAAATGAAACTGGCGCCGCGTTCATTCCGTAAGTAGAATAGGAAATAGAAGAATTTCTTGTAAAAAAACAAAAAACAAAAAAACAAAAAATAAAACAAAAAAGGTCTCCTCTAAGGGACTGTAAATGTGAAAAAACTTTTTTGGTCTTAATGATATTATTTAAACCTTTCACATTCAAAGAGATAAAATGAATATTTGTATTTGATCTTGCTGTGCTACCAGACATTTTAACCATGCTTAACTATAGCAGTACCCTGATCCATAAGATGTTCTGAACAAATATATAAAAAAAAAGAGTTACAGACAGAAGAGGGGGAAAAAAAAGAAAAAAAGGAAAAAAAGAAAAAAAAAAGAAAAGGAAAAAAGAAAAGACAACTGAGAAAACACGATCAATAAAAACAACAATAGTCAGCCACCCCTTTTACCCACCCCTGTTCTCCCTTCAAAGAAACCAAAAACATGCACATCTCTCCAGATACCTTATTTCCTTTTTTACTCCTATTTAAACTACAAACCTTATATTTCCCCAATAACACATTACCCCCAATCGCGAGAACATCGGAATTAGAATTATTACTGCAAGACATATAAATAAAATTTAAAATTTAAAATTCCTCAAATGACAAAAAGAAATAAAATATACATAAATATATTTTTAACAGCACCTTGAGTGTAACTTTTTCAGTCCCAAATACTGTATACAATGACTCTTCAACTTATACTGCAGTCCAAGGACATTAGGGCCTATTTAAACCGAACGGGGGGCAAAAACAGCATTTGCTAAACATGACAGCAGGAGAGTGCATTCTAGAACAAACAACCGTGAGAAAAAAAACAAAAAAAAAACAAAAAAACAAAAAAAACCCAAAAACCTCAAACCAGAGTCAAATAGTGACCAAAATATGGCGATGAGAAGACGATCAAATAAATCGCTCCCAACTTACATAGTAGTTCCAATGATACTGTAACGACTGAGACAAATCAGACACAATTATTTGTTATAGGTAACCAATAATTGTTTAAAGCACTCTGGGGCCTGTCCCCCATCCCCCGAGAAGTTCTCTGTTACAAGTTTTATTGCGCTAAAGAATGTGGTTGCCACATGGAAGAGCAGAGAAGAGACACAGAAACGTGCATCTTTCCTGCATTTTCCCCACAGAACACAGACTTTCCTGCATTAATTTATAGACAGACCATTCTATAAATGAACATGCACATCCCTAGGAAATGGTATCCATTATAGCTGTTGTTGTATTGCACTCATTGTATTTGCATGTTTTATGATACATTTAAGGTAACTTCAATTATGCCATGTTTAGTGTCTATGGGTTCGTATCGAGAAGATTTAAATGCTTGTGTATGCGGTATGTCCATACCTGTGCAACACATCAGTATTACAAGAATCTTTAATAGTTCTTCTCCAAAAACTCAGCCAGTTAATCTTGCTCGGTCATAAAAGCCTTGACAGGAGGCGTGTTGTCGCCCGGAAATACAACATCTTCATTGGTCCGGTCAACAACTAAGAGGTGTGACTTTGACCAGAGGTGAAAAGCCAGTGAACAATGCCACTCCCTCTCTTTCCTTGCTTCTTGGACGACTGAAGAGACCCCCTTCTTGCTGCAGGCCTGTAGTACTTCATCTAATGCAGAAGATACTGGCAACAGGCCTCAGCCTACAACCCAGCCATGTGCTCATCTATAAGTTGATTCATAGTACTTCATCTAACGCAGAAGATACTGGCAACAACTTCGGACCGAACCATCAAGATTACAACCCAGCCTGCAGATCCGATGCTCCTCAGCCTAAAGGCATCTTGCAAGTATCGTACATTTGAACACTAAACAGCGATTTAGTATTGATTTGTAAAACTTACCTTTATCAGCAAAGGTGTTTTATTACTGAGGAAACTGATGATTCTTTTCCAGATTGTCTTTGACTTTTTCCTATAGCTCCATTTCCGGTTCCACTTCCGGTTCAACTCTGTCATTGCTCATTCTTACCTACGTACAGTGGGTACGGAAAGTATTCAGACCCCCTTAAATTTTTTACTCTTTGTTATATTGCAGCCATTTGCTAAAATCATTTAAGTTCATTTTTTTTTCCTCATTAATGTACACACAGCACCCCATATTGACAGAAAAACACAGAATTTTTTGCAGATGCATTTTTGCAGATTTATTAAAAAAGAAAAACTGAAATATCACATGGTCCTAAGTATTCAGACCCTTTGCTCAGTATTTAGTAGAAGCACCCTTTTGATCTAATACAGCCATGAGTCTTTTTGGGAAAGATGCAACAAGTTTTTCACACCTGGATTTGGGGATCCTCTGCCATTCCTCCTTGCAGATCCTCTCCAGTTCTGTCAGGTTGGATGGTAAACGTTGGTGGACAGCCATTTTTAGGTCTCTCCAGAGATGCTCAATTGGGTTTAAGTCAGGGCTCTGGCTGGGCCATTCAAGAACAGTCACGGAGTTGTTGTGAAGCCACTCCTTCATTATTTTAGCTGTGTGCTTAGGGTCATTGTCTTGTTGGAAGGTAAACCTTCTGCCCAGTCTGAGGTCCTGAGCACTCTGGAGAAGGTTTTCATCCAGGATATCCCTGTACTTGGCTGCATTCATCTTTCCCTCGATTGCAACCAGTCGTCCTGTCCCTGCAGCTGAAAAACACCCCCACAGCATGATGTTGCCACCACCATGCTTCACTGTTGGGACTGTATTGGACAGGTGATGAGCCGTGCCTGGTTTTCTCCACACATACCGCTTAGAATTAAGGCCAAAAAGTTCTATCTTGGTCTCATCAGACCAGAGAATCTTATTTCTCACCATCTTGGAGTCCTCCATGCGGGCTTTCATGTGTCTTGCACTGAGGAGAGGCTTCCGTTGGGCCACTCTGCCATAAAGCCCCGACTGGTGGAGGGCTGCAGTGATGGTTGACTTTCTACAACTTTCTCCCATCTCCCGACTGCATCTCTGGAGCTCAGCCACAGTGATCTTTGGGTTCTTCTTTACCTCTCTCACCAAGGCTCTTCTCCCCCGATAGCTCAGTATGGCCGGACGGCCAGCTCTAGGAAGGGTTCTGGTCGTCCCAAACGTCTTCCATTTAAGGATTATGGAGGCCACTGTGCTCTTAGGAACCTTAAGTGCAGCAGAAATTTTTTTGTAACCTTGGCCAGATCTGTGCCTTGCCAAAATTCTGTCTCTGAGCTTTTCAGGCAGTTCCTTTGACCTCATGATTCTCATTTGCTCTGACATGCACTGTGAGCTGTAAGGTCTTATATAGACAGGTGTGTGGCTTTCCTAATCAAGTCCAATCAGTATAATCAAACAGCTGGACTCAAATGAAGGTGTAGAACCATCTCTAGGATGATCAGAAGAAATGGACAGCACCTGAGTTAAATATATGAGTGTCACAGCAAAGGGTCTGAATACTTAGGACCATGTGATATTTCAGTTTTTCCTTTTTAATAAATCTGCAAAAATGTCAACAATTCTGTGTTTTTCTGTCAATATGGGGTGCTGTGTGTACATTAATGAGGAAAAAAAATGAACTTAAATGATTTTAGCAAATGGCTGCAATATAACAAAGAGTGAAAAATTTAAGGGGGTCTGAATACTTTCCGTACCCACTGTATGTGTGTGACCTGCGTGTATGTTATGTGTTTGTTAGTTTAGTTATGTGTTTGTGAGTTAGTTAATAAAGATTGTGCACAATACATGTTTGGTTCTGACTTCGCCTGCTAATAAATTGCCTCTTAAGTGATTTAGATCCTGACTACATGCTCTGAGTAGTACTGTACAATACGAATGTTGTTTTTCCAAAACCTGGAAATGAACATTTCTTAGAATTAATAAACAATCAACACTGAGTGTTCACTGGACAAACAGGTTAATTGATTGTAATATTAATCTTAATGTAGCTACATCCAGTTAATCTGATTACTGATTTACATATTCATAATTAATCATAATTAATACTCATGAGTTATAAATAATTATTAATATTTCCCTTTGAGTTAATTCGCTACATTTGGTGGAGAATGTGGGCATCATTTTAAGCAATTGCTTGCAGATTGGACCAGTAATCAATCATGTGTTTTTGCATAATCTTTATTAACATCTTATATATGCACATACAAATTTCTGATAAAATCAGCAAAACTGGGGCTTGAATGCGCATTCCCTTGAATGGCAGAACGTTCCTCAAAGCTATAATGCATATTTAAATTGTACGAAGAAGCTAACCTGAAATTATCGAAGAAATCATAATTTCAGTTGCTAAACGAGCGTAAGACTTTTTCTGACGATGGAATCTCAGATTAGCAGTGCGTACAAAAGGGTACCAAAAGAAATCAACCTGATCTTGGGCGAAGAAACCCCCACTTTCAGCTTTAAATGCATAAGTCTTTTTCTGACAATGGAATCTCAGATTAGCAGCGTGTACAATGGGTATTAGAATAAACTAACCTGATCTTGGGAGAAGAAATCCCCACTTTCAGCTTTAAATGCATAAGCCTTTTTCTGATGACGGAATTCCAGATTAAGCAGCATAAATTTACCTGTGTGACGAAGAAATCTCACTACAGCGTTTGTAATGGTGTTTTGGGCGATGCTCCTCAGTCACCGATTAAGGCCTTTTTACTATTCGTTACGTCACTGTATTCGTATTAATGCGCTGGACCGCCCATATGAAACACACGCAACGAATTTGTGGTGTAAATTCTAGCTTAGCTACCTAGCAATTCACCACTGTCTGTGAAGTGATGTGCTGTTGTGATTTGTGAGTTATGCGTGGCCACACTGGAGTTCTCAATGCAGACTTGCAGCACGGTTAGAATTCTGCTCTATTCTGATTGTGTTGCAAGCTGGCATTGGTCTCCTGGCAGCGCATGACAACAGAGCGTGTTAGAGCAGACACCTCTAAAAGTCTGATAACAGCACCCACATCACAGACTGTTGTGCAAACAACAAACCGCGTGTAGCCAAATCTAGCTCTATAGCTACCCTACACGTATACCCTACAAGTTAAAACCCTTTACCTCGACTAAAAGCTGCTAGCACCTAGACACGTGCAAGCGTGAAGCATTCAAACCAAAGACTTTATAGACTTTGGGATCTTTTTTAGGAGGGATTTTGATTTGAACTGTTGATGGGGACACAAAGCGTTGTGAAGCTCAGAATCAAATGAATCAATTGAGTCACAAACGATTCACTGTTTCGAACCGCTCAAAGCGCCCCTTGCGGGTCAGAACAGTAAAGACTTAACAAGACATCTTTAATAAACCATTCACAAATGTTTTATTGAAGTTGTAATCAATTAAAAGTGATCAACGAATCATCTAATATCCTTAAACATGAGGTTTCTGTTAAGACATGATATTTCAGTAAACTGTAGAGCTTGTTAATGAAAACTGGGCTAGATCAGACAAACATGACAATACGTCTCTTCCCTTTATCAAATGCATCATTTAAATGTGTTATACACATTTCATATACAAACCATGTATAGACATGGGTTCGTGGGACTTAGAGATGAACCATTGACATTTCAAATCACTTTGAAACAGCTATGACACATCATCAAGCCTCGTTTACTGAAATCACTTTGACTTTAGCAGTTTGACACACGCTCCGAATCACTGATGCAAGACAAATGATTCACATGGGTTCTGAAGCTTCACAAGGCACGCCTCAAAGGCACCCATCTCTGGTTTAAACCATTTGTGTGTGTGTGTGTGTGTGTGTGTGTGTGTGTGGTGTCACTCACTTTAAGTATGAGTATCTCTATTCAGCCAAGTTGAATTTAGTTAAATTTGAAAATTTAATTAAATCAATTTTGTCTATTTACCTTTCCTTTTAGATTCCTAAATCTATAAGGAAATTCTAATTTCATTTTTATTTCGACTTTATTCCTCCTCTATGTGTCTTATTTTATTTCATTCACTTTCTTTTGTTTAAGCCTGAATATCTCTATTCAGCCAAGTTGGATTTAATTAAACTTAGCATTTAATTAAATCAACTTGGGTATTCACCTCCCCTTTAGGTTCCCTAGAGCTAAAAGGACCTTCTGCTTTTACCCTATTTATTTTGTTATTTTATCATCACCATCTTCTCTCTTTTTATAGGATTACAGTAGTTCTAGAAACTGTTGTTTCCTTAATGAGGTATAATGAGTTATAGGTTATTACTATCCTAATTCCTATCTCTTAGTGACCCCTCCTCACTTCTTAGTGCCGAGTACATGAAGTATGGCCACCATCCAATGCACTTTTGGCTCCGGAAAGGACTAGAAACTCTTCCCCTTTGTTTCTTTTCCTTTTGACCTCAAGGCATTTGGTGTTTCTCTGTTAGCCTAGAGATTAGGTGATTACTTGAACAAGTGACACCTGCTTAACCATATCTCCTAGCAAAACTAAATAGGTAAAACCCTCTTTTCTCCCTTTCCCCTTTCTGATTTCATCTTATTGTTTTTTTTTCTACCAGTTTGTTCTATTCGTTACCCTCATGGTGACAACCCATGGAAAAGAACCATCAGTATTCGGAGTAATAGTTTAACGACATGTACCAGCCCAGTCATCAGTCAACACAGCTTACAGCTGTCAACAAAGATACTCAAACCCCTTAGTTGTGACCAGCGCTAAGTCTCATACCGACTTCCCCCACTTTAGCTATTCACTCCCTACATGGCCCACATAGCTGTACGAACTTGCATTTGCCTGTACCATCTCTCTCTCTCTCTCTCATGTCCCCATAAGTGTGCCAGTTTGCCTAGGACATCCAGCCCTGCCATCCAGGACCCCCTGGAGACCCAGCAGAACAATGTGATGGACACCCTTCAGCCAAAGCAGTCAACGACCTGCAACAGCAGAGCAAGGGACAGCGAGGTCGGCAGCACCAGCGGACACTTGACACCCGGCCTGAGCCACAAAGAGCTTCATCTTCTCCTTAGCCCATGCTCATACGGGCTTCCAACAGGAGGTAAATAAACGAACGCTGCAAGTCACAGAGTTCCACAGAGAACCAACCCACTCAGCATGAGAAGGCACAGGACAGATGCAAGGACCCTAACAGAGCAGAGCAACTGAGGAAGGTCACCAGTCTTCAGGAGGCTCTGACAGCTGTTGAACTTCGCCATTTAAAGAACGTAAAGAACTGTTTGAATTTAAAGAGACACTAAAGCTAAGGCCCTTGAAGGCCATCCGCATGCATGGCTGACATCCAAACACTGACTCAGCAATTCAGCAGCGTGGGAGACAAACTCGTTGTGGTCCAAAAAGAACTGAAACAGTCCGACCAACTGCAAATGGACCACACAAGGAACATGCACCCTGATGGACTTCACAGCAGCAGCACAAGCTCCCCCCAGCCCAACACAAAGGGGGGAGGGGCCAGAGCCCGCAGCCTAGAAGACCACAGCGCCCATGCCAACATATGAGACATTCCTTTTGCCCTAAGTCCCTGACTGGTGTGACCCACCAAGACAGGCTCTCTGTTCTGGATCACATTTAACCAGAATCACAACGATTTCTGACTTAACAGCCAGAAAACCTCCAATCAGACTATTAGCAGCTGAAACCAGTCAGCATAAAGGATTTCTCAGACCCAGAAGTCTGAACGCAAATTGAGTGCTGCCCTCGACACCAAGCAGGGCAGATCTGAAAGTCCCAAGGTTACTGCCACAGACTCAGACAAACCTGGAATGAATGGAGGACACCAACAGGACCTTTGCCTCCTACACCAGTTAGTCACCTTTTTGGGCAGCACAACCTGCCAGCACAATGCCATTCATGTGACCTGACACAGAAGGCCTGTAACACACAAGGCCCCTCAGAAAGGGTTCTTAAGACCCCAGTGACTTTGAACTGCAAACACAGTGCCTTCCACATAGCTTCTACAAAGGTTCCTAGTCAGCATAGGGCATAAAGCTTTTAAAGTAGGTGAAAATGGGTGTTCGCAGAAAAGCAGGAGTCTGCATTAGTAAAATATGAATTTCACTGAGTGGAAGGGAACCTTGAATGAATGTGTAAGTCTCAAATGCTCATGACCATCCACGACGAGCTATTTTGAAACCTGCAGACATTTGATATACACTGTTCGATTGGGCACTGCTGCACATTGATTTCCATGACAATGACTTGTCGAAGGAAATACTAACTCCAGTTACGTCACTATGACACTAGATTGAGCTGGTTAAGCTAGCACGGCCTAACGCCACTCGCTTAAACCACCGTCCAACTAAAAGTGTGTTTAATAATTGATAATTCCGACATGACATTTGACACAACGTTTGATTTGCATGTAGATTGGTGGTTGCTGGCTTGTTAGATGCAGATAAAACTATAGCTTGAATTGACACCTCTGCTGTAACAGGAGGAGTCTTAACACATCTTAACATGTGTCAAATGGTATCAGTGTAAAGTTAATCTGATTTTAGCAAAGAAAACCTAATTTCAGCATTAGAGCGTAAGTCTGTTTTGATGAAGGAATCTCAGCTCAGCAGCATGTAAACTGTACCAGAAGTGATTATTCTACTTTGGTACCAATACCAATTGCAGTATTGCTTAAACAGTTTTTGATGAAAAATCTCAGTACAGTGTTATATGAATGTAGATTTGGATGAAGGTTTCCTTTCTACAGAGCAAAGGCCTTAGAAATTATAGTCAGAGGGACTCATTCATCTAAACTTTAGCTGCATCTACAAGCATAGCTACCTGGTGATCAATACTAGGTTTCATTGGCCGATAGAAACATCAGTATTTATTCACAAGACGAGACTTCTGCGCGCTTAGACCAGTTTTGACTCACGGCAAATCTGTGTAACTACTCTTTAAATTAGTCGAGAAGAATTTTAAATGAGTAAAATTTGCAAATGTCAAACCATACTTGCATCTTACTGAATTTAAGTTTGAATTATTGAAGTATAAGCGCCCCATTTTAACTCGATGCGTAACTCGTTTCAAATGTGCAGACATTCTTCATGAACCGTTGAATCACTCTGACATGCACTGCTTCTCATGACAACAACTTGTCAAAGGAAGTACTAACTCGACACCTCATGACATCATATTGTAAACAAACCAGGCTAGGGAGCTAAGCTAATACGACCTAGCGGCCCTCCAGCTAAGGTGGCTGACTAAACTACTGCAGTTAACGGTTAGCATTATTTACTTGAAGCCTTTAACTACAGCTTGTATGTATGCAGTGTGAAGTGATCTAAACCAATTTCCTTTTACCACATTCCTGGTTTTCTGATCTTTCTCTTTCCTTCCCTTTAATTCTTCTCAGCTAATTTTACCTGCACTTAGGTGCATTTCTCCCTGAACACTGTTCAGATAAATCTGCAGTTACTAGGGTAATTAAATCTAAATTTAATTACATGTAAACTGTTTAGCTAAAGAAGAATTCTAGGATTTATTGAGATTTTTCAATAGCACGCCGACTAAACTTTAGGGAGACACACACACGTGGTGCGGTCCTGAAAATGCTGCAGCTGTTAATCACTAGTGCTATTGATTATCCCCAATACCAGGTCATTTTGCTGTTTAATCACTTTAAATCGTTTTATTTTATTTTAATCAGAATAGCAGTCAGCTATTTGTTTGTTTGTTTTTTTGTATTATTTCTTTCATCTCTTTGATTAATTTACATTTTCCTTTTGTTCTAGTGTGGTTTCATTCCCCAATAGAACCACGAAAGTAACTAGACATACTTTCCTCCTTGGTTTGTTTATTAACAACAGTTGCTTCAGTTTTATGACTACAAAAGTAATCTGAACGATTGCTATGACATAATTTTGAGCACCACTAATAAACCAAATCTAACAGGAAAACTCTCCTCTTTCTTTTCTTGCTCTTTGACATTGTTCAGAGATCAAGCCTGTTGTGATCCATCAGTAAGTTCTGAAAAATAATTTGACCATAAGATCCATCTTAAGTCATTTATTAAACCTAGCTGCCCATTGTGCCTTCAGCTCCAAACACTGTTTGATCTTGTATTAGTCTCTTGCCCTTACTCTCACCACAAGTGTGCCAAAATGTTGCAGAATGCTCAGCCTAACTGCCCAGATGGCAGACCAAAGAACTGGCTAGGTGTCGTGAGGAACACCCTCCTAACCAGGGCTGCTGATCACTTACAGCACCAGAGCCAAAAGCAACTGGACAACGATGGAAGAGTAGTAAAGGCAGATGACTCAAACCAGAGGTATGATCACCCAGATCTGACTAAAGTCAACTTCTTCCTGGCCCACAAACTCACATGTTTGAAACAGGAGGTAAACAACCTCAAATTCCAGATTGCAGGATCTCACAAGGAGCTGACACATGCTAAAAGCTGCATAGACCAGCTAGAGATGGGGGCTCAGGACAGACACAATGTCCCTGGCAGAGTGGATTCACAGAAGAAAATCCACAGACTTCAAAACGCTCTGACAGCTGAAAAGACAGCCAGAGAGTACCTGAAGAAAGGGAAAAGGAACTATGTCACAAAGAGTCGCTATTAAAAATGGCAAATTCTGAAATCTTGGACAAAGACGCCAGAATCAAGGCCCGTGAAGGTCACCTGAATGTGTCCAGATCTGGGATTGAAGCTCTGACCCAGCAGCTGGACAACATAAAAGATGAACTTAACATGTTCCAAAGAGAACTGAGACGCTCTTACCTGCAGCAGAAAGAACCACAGCAGGAGAGACATCTCACTCCCCCACATGTAATCAGCAGAAGAGCCTCCCCTAGCCAAGCACCGAGGTACAAAGGGGGGAGCCAAAGCCTTCTACTGGACACCTTACCTGCCCATTTCCTGAAATCCTCTGCAGTCGCAGAAGGAGAAGGATTAATTCAGATGAACCCTGAAATGGCACATGAAGTGACATTCAAAGACCTCCAACAACAACCTCCACGTCCTTTACACAGCAGCCATCCAGAGGCTGCACAAGGACGACTGGACATGCCTGCATCGAACCTGTAGGAGCTTCTAACGCTAGTAAGAGAGCTCCTTGAACAGTACTTACCTGAGGAGTACTCAGAAGCACAAGCTTCAGACCACTCACACAACACCACTCAGACCTGCTCAAGTCGGCGCCGCCTCCAGAGCAGAGGGACACAGCAAACTTCAGACTCCTTCTAACTGAGAGCAGAGGTAACAAACACCTGCTGCCCTTCTGTCATCAACCCTAGGTCAGTCTGAAACACTCTTCACACTACAACTCCCATAACCTCTTCCTTCAACCACCTGCTTCACGGTTGTCCGAACGACAGGTAACACTGTCAAGGCACCTGCTACCTCGACACCTGCTGAGCAAGCTCAAACACCTGAACCTTGCCACCAGCAAACATCTCGCCCACACTAACCAACTTTAGGGTGACAGGTGACACACTGTCAAGGCACTGGCTGCCTTGATGCCTGCAGCACCAGCTCAGAGACCTGAGCTTGTCTACGGTCTACATCAACCGCCATGGAACGACCACCACTCCAGGAGACACATACAACCAGAGCCCATCACAGCCTTCCAGCCTTGTGTGCCAGTGGTGTGTCTGATCTTTCTGCACCTTCAACTTCGCTCGCTGTTGCCATAAGAGGGACAACAACGATCGAAAGGAGGGAATTATGTAACGACTGAGACAAATCAGACACAATTATTTGTTATAGTTATAATTACACTGTCCCCCATCCCCTGAGAAGTTCTCTGTTACAAGTTTTATTGCGCTAAAGAATGTGGTTGCCACATGGAAGAGCAGAGAAGAGACACAGAAACGTGCATCTTTCCTGCATTTTCCCCACAGAACACAGACTTTCCTGCATTAATTTATAGACAGACCGTTCTATAAATGAACATGCACATCCCTAGGAAATGGTATCCATTATTGCTGTTGTTGTATTGGACTCATTGTATTCGCATGTTTTATGATACATTTAAGGTAACTTCAATTATGCCATGTTTAGTGTCTATGGGTTCGTATCGAGAAGATTTAAATGCTTGTGTATGCGGTATGTCCATACCTGTGCAACACATCAGTATTACAAGAATCTTTAATAGTTCTTCTTCAAAACTCAGCCAGTTAATCTTGCTCGGTCGTAAAAGCCCTGACAGGAGGCGCGTTGTCGCCCGGAAATACAACATCTTCATTGGTCCGGTCAACAACTAAGAGGTGTGACTTTGACCAGAGGTTAAAAGCCAGTGAACAATGCCACTCCCTCTCTTTCCTTGCTTCTTGGACAACTGAAGAGACCCCCTTCTTGCTGCAGGCCTGTAGGCCTAGGCCTGCAGGCCTCGGCCTACAACCCAGCCATGTGCTCATCTATAAGTTGTTTCATAGTACTTCATCTAACGCAGAAGATACTGGCAACAACTGGACCGAACCATTAAAGTTACAACCCAGTCTGCAGATCCGATGCTCCTCAGCCTAAAGGCATCTTGCAAGTATCGTACATTTGAACACTAAACAGCGATTTAGTATTGATTTGTAAAACTTACCTTTGTCAGCAAAGGTGTTTTATTACTGAGGAAACTGATGATTCTTTTCCAGATTGTCTTTGACTTTTTCCTATAGCTCCATTCCCAGTTCCACTTCCGGTTCACTGTACTGTAGTACTGTACAATACAAATGTTGTTTTTCCAAAACCTGGAAATGAACATTTCTTAGAACTAATAAACAATCAACACTGAGTGTTCACTGGACAAACAGGTTAATTGATTGTAATATTAATCTTAATGTAGCTACATCCAGTTAATCTGATTACATATTTACATATTCATAATTAATCATAATTAATAATCATGAGTTATGAATAATTATTAATATTTCCCTTTGAGTTAATTCGCTACAATACAGTGTAGTGATTTTTACTTTCGCCCATTCAAGGACGCGAAGTAAAGTAGGGATTGGTACTCACCTCACCGCTGACATTGTGATTTTTGGATCACACGTCACTTAAGGTGTGATTATGAGTACATTAGGTGACCACTTCCCCCTTTTCCTAGTTCAGGGCACCAGTCAAGGTCTTTTACCTTGGCAGTATGAGAACACTCTCAACAGGGTCTTTTCATTCATTTAGAATTAATGTAAAGGGGTCAGCTGATTTATTTGAAAGATTGGTGAGATCGCCAACTTGTAGAGCCTCTTCTGTATTATCAGCACGAGGAAGACACAAGTGTAATAAAATAAATTTTATTAACAAAAAGATAAACAAGAATAACTAACACAACTACTAAATGAATACCATGAATGATAAAGGAATAAAGTGCATAAGATACATAAAATACAAGTGATTAAGTTGGTGTGGCTACGTGGCTATAAACTGTTTCTCTGAAAATAATAAGGTGGAGAACCTTATTATGTACTAAACAAATAAACGAAATATTATTTGTTATTAACTAACATCAGCTATATTACATCTAATGGGAATTAAGAAATTATATACTGATAAAATACAACAATGCCAAGGTCTCTGGAAAGAGGTTTGGTTAAGTGATATTTACGTTCCACGTGGTTGAGTCCGATGACGGTGACGTCTTCCACTGGTTGTGCTGGGTGACAATGCAGTGGGGAGAGGAGCCAGAATCTGTTTCAGCAGTCTTGAACGCGAAGCTCTGTGGGATGCTGATCTCCTGGAGCACCAAAGGGTCCTAAAATCTGGAACACACAGATGAGGCCCTGGCCTAGGTGCAGAAGGTCCTTAACAATCTGGAACACACAGACGAAGGTACCTTGGAAGCAAGGTTTGCCCTCCTGAGCTTAACCTTGTTGCAAATATCGTTATTTTCTCACTGGACGGAAACTCTGACACACTACGTGTGTTTGTTAATGTCTCTTTCCTCACAGGCTGGAGGCTCAGAACGTGGTCATCTCTGTTGCTGCCTCACAAGCTGTAGACTCAGATCGTGGGACCTGTTGTTGTCTCTCTGGATGGACCAGAGGCTCAGAACGGTGTTGTATCTGTTAGTGTCTCAGCTTCGCAAGCCGGGACTCAGAACTCACTCCTTACAGAGTTGAGACCCAGAACGTTATATCTGTTATGTCTTTCCCGTTTGAAGGGCAGACTCAGAACGGTGTATCTGTTAATGTCTATCCCCGTGCAGGACAGACTCAGAACAAGGAATGTCTGTTGAAAGGGTACCTTTATCACTTTCTGATGAGGAGGAGATTGCAATTTGGTGCTTCTCCATTCGAGTGCTGTGATTGGCTGCTGGCATCAGAGGGGACACACACAGTGTGGCCCACCCTTCTTTCCCCTGTGGAACTCATTTGAATAAAGCACAAAGTTGAAAGTCTTTACAGTGTCTTTAAAGTGTACCAATGCATTTCTCACTTTCCAAACCACCACCAAAATACCTTTGGCAATATTCTAAACAAATAGAGACTAAACATGATGGGAAAAGATTGAACTGTCATGCATTCATTCAATTGTACATTAACTGTACATTAATTTGTGTCAGATGTTGTACTACAAATAGCTGTCACTGAGAATACTTATTCCTGTGAATAAGTATGAAATGGATGTGTAGTTTGCATCAGTTCTAAGGTTTTCAAACATAGTTTTGAATGGATTTGGATAGATCTTTGTGATCTCTCTTTGTTTCACCCATTGCTGCTGAGGTCCCAAGGAATTTTTATGGCAGTCTCTGGCCAACCTTAGGAAGTAGTCTCTAGATGGGTGAAGGGCAGAAATTGCATGTGGACCAATGAGAAGTCCTGTCCTTCCCAGGCTTGGTACAAGAGGTCTTCTTCTTGCCCTCTAAGAGAGGTCTGGATGTTGTCCTTACATCTTTATCTGATGCCGTTGGACAGTTTGTTTGTGTTAGTCCACCAAGATCCAATCAAAATGTAGCAAACCTTTGTCCGCTGTTACGGACAGAGAGGGGCCCGGCCATAAACTGGGCCCTGGAATGAGCTGTTCACTACAACAGTCAGTCAGCATTGGGTTCTAAGAAACGTTGCACTGGTAATCCTACTACCGATTGCCCTCCTCAGCTGAGATTGCTTCACGATTCCAGTGACACCATGTCAGTCAGCATCAGGTTATTCAGGACAATACTTGGTGACCAAAAACTTCAAAAAGTAACTCGGAGAAAAATGTTGCTGGCCGCGAACCCTCTATCGGAGGCATGCCGATGATCCTTATGGTGTTCTGTCTAATCCATGCATTGCACACAGTCAAGTTTCACATCTAACCTTGAAATTGCAGCCTTAAACTTGGCCGCCAAAGCAGCTCTATGCTCTTCCAGCAGGTCTGTTAGCGGCACCGTGTTCACTTCGTTTGGTGTCACGGGCGCCTCAGCTCTCATGTTGGCTTTTTTCTTGGATGTTTTCGCTGTTTTAGTTGCCATTTTAGACAGACAATGTCATTCAAAAGTCATCTTACTAGTTTTTGTAGTGTGTCAGAGAAAGTCGGTGGGGTAGTTAAAGAAATAAACAAAACAGAATGGGGAAGAGAGACAAACGTATCTACTCCATTACACTGCTCACCGGAAGTCTGATCCTTTCTGTGTTGTTAATGTTAATCAAACAACAAATGTGACCCTGGACCACAAAACCAGTCGTAAGTCGCACAGGTATATTTTGTAGCAATAGCCAACAATACGTTGTATGGGTCAAAATTATTGATTTTTCTTTTATGCCAAAAATCATTAGGATATTAAGCAAAGATCATGTTCCATAAAGATATTTTGTAAATTTTCTACCATAAATTTATCAAAAATGTATTTTTGTAAGTAATATTCGTTGCTAAGGACTCCCGTTTGCGTGTCTCACTTTAAGAGCCAATAGTAACTGAAACCAAGTAGGTAGCACAATAATTCTTTTTGCATACAAAATCAGAGACTTTACACGTCCAGATCATGCCTCCAACATGCTCCTGTTGTGTTGTTTTCACCCTCTAATGAGTCTGCACAAATTGAGTTTACAACAAAAACAGCACACAGGCACTAACTGAAAACAAATATGTAGATTTCACATGGCGTTTTTGCTCATAACTTCATGAAAATTGCACAGATCATAGATCAAGTCACATCACTTACAGCAGATTCTTACGATTCAAATGAGCCCAAAATCAACATAATCCATTGTGTCTATCACAAGATATTACTCATGAAATGATGTAACATATTTGGCTAAAAATTTGTCTCTCGTCTTTCCGGGATGCAATGTGTTATTCAATGTTCCCGGAACCGTCCATGCTTATTTTCCAATGTGGAATAACACAAAATAGGTGTCATTTTAAAGCTTAGAAACTCGGCTTTTTAATGCATCTAACCATTTTGACGACTTAATGAGTGCTGAGTAGTCCTTATAAACTGAAGTGTACCGCCTGCCAGCGCCACCTAGCAATGAAAAAAATATATTTTCATATTTTTCAAAACTACTGCCTTGAATAGGTGTTAAAATAGGTGTTATTTGAAAGCTTAGAGTCTGAACTTTACAATGCATGTAGCCAAATCGATTAACTCCTAAGTAGTGCTGAGTTATTTGCTGATAAATACTAGATCATAGAAAATGCAGAGCATTAATTAAAGCAGATTCTTGCGAATAAAATTAGTCCAAAATCAACATAATCCCTTGCGTCGATCATGAGATATTCCTCATGGAAGAACGATTTTAAAAATGCCCATTAGGGGCCGTCAAGGGCTAAACAAAAAAGGCTACATTGGTTCCAAATGCTGTAACTTTTGATTACTTTTTGCTATCACCACATAATTTGATTCAGATGCAGCTCACATGTTGGAGAACTTTATCAAAAAAGAATTTTCCTCCTATCTTATTACTTTCCTAAATTATTGCATGTCAAAGTAGAAAGATATGTAAAATTATTAAAGCTGCAAGCAGCGATGAAAGGGCCCTTGCACCTGGGGTCACCGCCACCTGGTGGCCTTAGGAAAACAGTGAATAGTGGGTGACATGCATGAAAGCGAGTAAATACAGGAGAAATATGGCAAAGTCATTTCAATATGCCACCCCTCCTGCTGCCAACAGGCAGCACTTTGACTATAACTGAACATTGCCATGTAGATGTCTTTAGGCCAGGACTATTATCAAACATGTGAAGTTTGGAGCAGATCGGACATTGTATGCCTGAGTTACAACAACTTCCTGTTTCGTTGCGTTAATTGCATACTTTAGCACTTAGCCAAGTCTTGCATGATTTAACATGTTTCTAGCATGTTTGGTACTTCATGGCATATTTAAATGTGTTTCTGGGAGTGAATTACTGGGGCAGATTGAACACAGTATGCCTGAGTTACAACAGCTTCCTCTTTCAATTTGCCTTCAGTGAAAAGTCAAGATCTTTGCAATTTAATGTCACTAAGGCCTTAAGATTAGACTGACCAAATATGATGTGGTTCTGGTTAAATCTCTATGAGGAGTTAATCACAGTGTAAAACATGACATTTCCTGTTTCCCGCAGGTGGCGCTATGATTGTAACTGAATATTGCCATGTAGATGTCTTCAGGCCAGGACTCTAATAAAACATGTGAAGTTTGGGGCAGATCGGACATTATTTGCCTGAGTTACAACAACTTCCTGTTTCATGACGAAACATTGAATTTTGTCAGGCTGCCACGGACACGCCCTTCAGCAAAAACTCAAGATCTTTGCAATTTAACGTTGAAGGCCTTTAGATTAGACTGACCAAATATGATGTTGATCTGATTAAATCTCTAGGAGGAGTTCGTTAAAGTACAACGTGTGGAAATGGGAAAAACTGCAAAAATTTTGCACAGAAAATTCAAAATATCTCACTTTCTGTTGGGTTTTCAGATTTTGCACCCAGGGACTTTTTTGTAGGTATTGGGCATGTGTCTACCGAATTTCATACTTGTACGTGAAACATAGCAGGGCGCTTATTTGAAATTTAATTTGCCATTTTGCCACATCTAATTCTGAAACCGTAAATTTTCACCACTTCTGATGCGTGTTTGATGTGCTTGACGCAATTACAATAGGGTCCTCACAACATTGGTGCTCAGGCCCTAATAAAAAAATTATATATATTTGTTTGATTTTATCAGCAGTTCCTCAGCACGAGAATGTCCAATTGTAATGTAATTTATATTTTCTAAAAATGTACAAAGTGTTCTATCAAACAATACCTACCTTTTGACTCTCCTTGCTATAATTTTGGAGTTATAAGTCTTTACTTTTGTGTATGTCACTCAGAGAAAAAAAAACAACACTAAAAATGCCTTCAGGTCTTTAAAGATGATTTTCTCAATATTTTGATATTTTTGCACCCTCAGATTCCAGATTTTCAAATAGTTGTATTTGAGAATATTGTCCTATTGTCCTGTCAATGAAAAGCTTAGTTATTCAGCTTTTAGATGATGTATAAATCTTAATTTAAAAAAAATTGACCCTTATGACTGGTTTTGTGGTCCAGGCAACTGAGAAAACCCGAATAAAATTAAGTAGGCTATAAAAGGAATAAAATAAACAGGACTACACGACATAAATTTCATTTAAATAATTAACAGATTAACAAAAGAAAAAAAAAAACTCTGTGATGCTTGTTTTTGTGACACTCTAACACATTGTATTTGTTTTCTTTATATCTTTATTTTATTAAATCCAAGTGATCGCACAGGTGCTTTGCGCGCGCACATACAACATCAGTTCTAGTGTTTATAACTTGACATTTCAGCCATTTATCATCAAACTAAAATGCTGTCAACCAAACATAAATGTTATACTGCTCAAATTAAATGATCTGCTGTAATTCAGCATGCCCAGTGCCCAACTATACACAGTTTTGCGCATGTGAAGGATGCTGTTTTACATGGATATCGGAACACGTGTGAAGTACAAAGCCTTAAAGGGTTAGTTTACCCAAAAATGAAAATAATGTCATTTATTATCCACCCTCATGTCATTCTACACCTGTAAGACCTTCGTTCATCTTCGGAACACAAATTAAGATATTTTTGATGAAATCCGGTGGCTGAGTGAGGCCCCTATTGCCAGCAAGTTAATTTACACTTACAGCGCCCAGAAAGGTTTTAAAAACATATTTCCCGGGACAGTCCCGTATTTCAGCTCCATTTTTAGTGTCCCGACTTAAGGAAAAATCATGTTTTGTCCCGTATTTCATCTTTCCTAAAATTTCTTTATGACTGAGTAATCATAGAACGAGTAGTAGAAGTGTTCTGTCACGCGAGAACAGCCCAATCAATTCGTTGTAGAACAAAATTACCATCTAATCACAATTCGTTATTGATTAACTTGCTGTAAGTGAAGGCTGGATAGGTGGAATCGCGCTGAATGACACACACTAGAAGCGCTCTCTCTTTCCTTGCACGCAATCCCAGTTCTCTCAGACAGTGTGCAATCAGTTCTCCTTGCGTCTTAATGGTCAAATGCACACATAGTTTTTTAAAACGTCCATCGTGTGGAGTATCTCATGTAAATACAGTCGGTTATAACTTATGGCTTAAGTGGACGTAAACAGGTGGGTGAAAATCGGATATTACTCGGATGTCAGTATATTACATCCATGAATTCGGTCTTAAAGGGAAAGTAGCCTAATTAAATAATTGTCTGTCATTAATGTTAATCAAACAACAAAAGATGTTAAATAAACGTATACATGGTAAATAAACCTACTGCATCTGAAAAATAAGTTAATTAGGGCCCGAGGACCGATGGTGTGAGGACCCTATTGTATTGTAATTGCTCGGCCAATTTTTCTTCTTCTCTGAAATGAATCACATTTTTGAGGGCCTAAACATGCTTGAAAACTCATGAAACTTTGCACACGCGTCAGAAGTGGTAAAACTTTACATCTGATATGGGTTTCAGAATTAGGTGTGGCAAAATAGCTTGATAGCACCACCTACAAAATTTCAATTAAGCGCCCTTCGTGCTACGTAAAATTCGGTAGACAGATGTAACAGCCCAATACCTACAAAAAATCTGTAAACCCAACAGGAAGTGAGAGATTTTGAATTTTCTCTGCAAAATTTTGGCAGTTTTTGCCATTTCCAGACGTTGTACTTTAACGAACTCCTCCTAGAGATTTTATCAGATCAACATCATATTTGGTCAGTCTAATCTAAAGGCCTTTGAGACGTTAAATTGCGAAGATCTAGAGTTTTCGCTGAAGGGCATGTCCGTGGCAGCCTGACAAAGTTTGATGTTTCACTATGAAACAGGAAACAGGGCATACAATGTCCGATCTGCCCCAAACTTCACATGTTTTATTAGAGTCCTGGCCTGAAGACATCTACATGGCAATATTCAGTTACAGCCATAGCGCCACCTGTGGGTAAGAGGAAATTACATGTTTTACACTGTGATTAACTACTCAGAGATTTAACCAGAAGCACATCATATATGGTCAGTCTAATCATAAGGCCTTTGTGATGTTAAATTGCAAAGATCTTGAGTTTTCGTTGAAGGGCGTGTCCGTGGCGGCCTGACAAAGTCTGATGTTTCGCCATTAAAGGGGAATCACATTTTTGAGGGCCTAAACCTGCTTGAAAACTCATGAAACTTTACAGATGCGTCAGAACTGGTGAAAATGTACATCTGATATGGGTTTCAGAATTAGGTGTGGCAAAATGGCTTGATAGCGCCACCTACAAAATTTCAACGAAGTGCCCCTGACCCTATGTTTCACGTACAGGTATGAAATTCGATACACATTGCGAAGATCTAGAGTTTTCGCTGAAAGGCGTGCCCGTGGCGGCCTGACAAAGTTCGATGTTTCGCCATGAAACAGGAAGTTGTTGTAACTCAGGTATACGATGTTGGATCAGCCCCAAACTTCACGTTTTATTGTCCTGACCTGAAGACATCTACATGTCAATATTCAGTTACAGTCATAGTGCCACCTGTTGGCAACAGGAAATTACATGTTTTACACTGTGATTAAGTCCTCATAGAGATTCAAACAGAACCACATCAAATATGGTCAGTCTATCTTAAGGTTTTAGCCATGTTAAATTGCAAAGATCTTGGGCCTCATTTATAAAGCGTGCGTACGCACAGATTTGATCTTAGAGTGTGTGTATGCTTAAATCCACGCTAACGCTCATATTTATAAAAACGGTCTTTGACGTGCTTAGAGCCACGTCAGGATCTGAGCAGACGTACACACTTTTCCTGGTTAGATTACTGCAGGTTTTTGGAAATCTAAGCTATTCTTGCAGTTCACCAAGGATTTGGACGATTACTGGTGATCTTTTATATGTAAATGACATTACACTAAATTAATTTAAAACGCGGAGAACTGAAACCATTCAGCTGCACACAAGTTTAAATTGACATTTTTCACTGAAGCCGAATGAAAGAGGAAGCTGTTGTAACTCAGGCATACAATGTCCGATCTGCCCCGAACTTCACATGTGTGATAAGAGTCCTGGCATAAAGACATCTATATGCCAATATTCAGTTAGTCATAGTGCCACCTGCTGGTAACAGGAAATGGTATGCTTTACACTTTAATTCACTCCCAGAAACATTTCAATATACCACGAAGTACCAAACATGCTAAAAACATGTTAAATCATGAAACACTTAGCTAAGTGCTAATGTATGTGATTAACGCCACAAAACAGCAAGTTGTAGTAACTCAGACATACAGTGTCCGATCTGCTCCAAACTTTCATAATAGTCCTGGCCTGAAGACATTGACATGGCAATATTCAGTTACGGTCAAAGCACCACCTGCTGGCAGCAGGAAGTGTGGCACTTTGAAATGACTTGGCCATAATTCTCCTGTATTCACTCCCTTACATGCATGTCGCCCACTGTTCACTGTTTTCCTGATGCCAACGGGTGGCAGTAGGCCGTGTGCGAGGGCCCTTTCATCGCTGCTTGCAGCTTTAATTTAATTTGTATCTCTATCGTATTATCTGTAAATTTCTTATATATATATATATATATATATATGACAATAATACGATGGATATATGAAAAACAATGTGTATATATATATATATATATATATATATATATATATATATAATATATATAATATATATATATATATATATACACACACACACATACATACATACAGTATATATATATATATAATACACACACATACATACATACAGTATGTGTATATATATATATATATATATATATATATATATATATATATATATATATATATATATATATATACACACACACACATACAGTATCTCACAAAAGTGAGTACACCCCTCACATTTCAGCAACTATTTTAGTATATCTTCTCAAGGGACAATACTATAGAAATGAAACTTGTATATATTTTAGAGTAGTCAGTGTGCAGCTCTATAGTACAGATTTACTGTCTTCTGAAAATAACTCAACATACAGCCATTATTGTCTAAATAGCAGGCAACAAAAGTGAGTACACCATAAGTGATAACAGCTCTACGTCTTTTAACCATGCAAAGCCACATGTCCTGTTCATCATGTTCATGTTTTTGTCTTTTTGATAGGACTATACAAATTTGCATATCTTGTATTAGAGCAGTTAAAATTTGGTGCTTTGAGTACAGTCCTCTCATACTGACCACTGGATGTTCAACATGGCACCTCATGGCAAAGAACTCTCTAAGGATTTGAGAATTAGAATTGTTGCTCTCCAAAGAGCAGATGGCCTAGGCTATAAGAAGATCGGTAACACCCTGAAACTGAGTTACATTACAGTGACCAGGGTCATACAGAGGTTTTCCGAGACGGGTTCCACTCGGAACTGGCCCCGCAAGGTTCGATCAAAGTAGTTGAGTCCTCGTGCTGTGCATCAGGTGCAGAAGCTGTCTTCAAAAAACAGATGCATGAGTGCTGCCAACATTGCTTTAGAGGTTGCAGAAGCGGAAGGTCAGCTTGTCAGTGCTCAGACCATACGCTGCACACTGCAGCAAGTCATGTTTCATTTTATTTACCGGTATTAAATATAAATTAATGGAACTTTTTTGCAATTACGAGGTTAACAGGTGTTTTTTGCGTAAAATGAATTTCTCTCATGAGATTACTTCTTGGCCGGTTTATATTTCTCCGTGTCATAAACTCTAGGGGTGAGGCTTCTACCATGATTTTTAGGAGCGTGATATTTAAATGACGATTGTTTCTCAGCTGCCTTGGTACGATAGGATTGCCAGCATACGAACGTTTGATGAATCACACGTGAACCCTGTCGTAAGATGATTTCTGCGCTCGAATCTGCACTCGTTTTTTGTTGATAAATGAGGCCCAGTGCTATTAATTCTTTCTGTACTATTTGTGTTAAGGTAGTCTGTAGTCTGGGGTAGACTTGATGTGATGTTGTATGAGGTTTGTGCAATCAGACAGGGGGAAAAGATGTCAGTGAACCCTTTTTACAACTTAGCAAACTCTGTGAGCTGGGACAGTGAAGAGGATCTTCTACCAGTACCTGAGTGAGAAATTTAGGTTTTAAGTGAAGTTCCTAAACGTAATTTAGGAAGGAGTGAGCCTATCTAATCTTCCAATCAACAGCCAGAGTATATTAGCTGCTTACCTCTCTTCAGTCTCAGCTGTTCTAGCATCCCTCCACCTCTCTAAACTCCACCTTCACCTTATGTACCTTGCCCTAATCATATCCTATATTTATTCACTGTGGGGTATATCAGAGATCGAGTTGAAGCTGCTTCATCCAGCCCCTCATCAGTGGACAGCAAGTCTTATAAAATAAACTGTCTTCATTGGCATATAATGAAACAAAGATTGCTGAAGTCAACAGATTTTACTAATAGACTTACCAATCTCAGTGTAAAAATAAAATAATGATGCTGCCATCTTTCTAAAGTCATTTTTACACCCCTGTAAATTGGCTCCACATCTCAGGTGAAAATTGTCATTTTGACCACCCTCTACAAAACAGTGGATTACTCTGTAAATATACATCTGAGACACTTAATTTTAATCACCATTTATGTTTGTCTTTCTACAGAAATTTTTTTTTTAACAAAGTCAAAAATCTGAGCAAGGAAAGTTTCTGAAATTTGGTTGATTTGACACAGAATGACCCATTGGCATTGTTCAAATCTTACTTATCTGGCGGTCATCAATTTGTAGCAGTAAATGAGGTGGTATCATATTGATCATAAGTTCAGTATGGAGTACCGCAAGGCTCAGTATTAGGATCATTGCTTTTCACCCTGTACATTCTACCCTCCGGGAGATATCATTATGGTGTTAGTTTGTTCGTTTTCTTTGTTATGCTGGTGATACTCAGCTCTATATTTCTTTATCACGACCTGACGAAACATACCAATACACAAAACTAACATAATGCAAAGTTAAAAAAAAAAAAAAACACACACACACTAGATGACTAGTAATTTCCTACTACTAAATTCTAAAAACAAAGGGGTTTTAATTATTGGACCTAAAACCTCCACACGTAAACCTAGAATACGAATACTTCCTCCTCCACAACCCCCACAGTAAATGCAGAGCCGCTCAGTTGCAGTGCCAAGTCAATATAACACTCTAAAGTCTAATGAGGGTTGTGCAGTGGCATGAATGAACGGAGTGGCTCAGATAGCCCTCCTCTAAAAAAAAAAAAAAAAAGACCATGAGACATACTTTGTTCATCTCGAACATAGTCCTCAGTCGATCGGGCAGTCTCCCTGACAGAGACGCATTATTTGTGCTGCTGGATTCATGATTGGTTGGTTGTTCTGTAACATGTTAGCAGGCATGAGACAGAGCAAGAATCCAAATACAAACACAAAAGTTTATTAAAAATACATAAACACAGATAATTCAATCCAAGAACAAGAGTATAATCCACAGAGAGAAGGCAGGAGGACAATGACAGGAACACACACACAGGAGCAACAACCAAAAAACAACTGAAGTGCAGAGATTTAAATAGACAGATTAACAAGGGGCTGATGAGGGACAGGTGTTGGTGATTTGTTATCATGGGAACTAATGAGGGTAACTATGGTGACAGACAAGGTACAAGGCAAAACAGGAACCAAACACAGGAAGTTAACACAGAAACAATGGGAACTAAGAATACACTTCAACAATAAAATACAAAACACAAAACCAGGATCGTGACTCTGGAAAGTTTTATCTTTGTCTCACTATTTTTCCACTATTTTTCACCAGAATTTATGACCAATAAAAATGTCTTGATATTCTTTTATGTGAACGGTATATGAAAATGTATTGTAGTGTTTGCTTTTCTATTATTAGTAATAGAAAGGCAAACAATAATGCTCGCTCATCTACTGTCAGCTTTTAGAAAAAAAGCATTTAAATTATTTAAACAAGGCTTTGGATGTCTAATAAACATTTAATTTCAAAAACATTGCAAATTTTGGTGAATACTGCATTGAGATCTTTTGAAGTGTGCATTTGTAGCCTGTGTAAAAACTTGTGTACTCTGTGTGAAACAGTCGGTTTATGCGATGCGGACTAGAGATTGAGCTATTGCTGGAGAAGCATGATCAACAAAATTTAAATCCTTGATTTCAAATTATGCAGTGCTTTTTCAGTGCTGTTACTGCACTGTTCGTAACAGCGTTTACTTCCATTTATTATTATTATTATTATTATTATTTTATTTATTTATTTATTTTTGTTATACTATAACAGGTTTATAGAATCAAGAAGCTGCCATCTAAAGCAACTGTCATCTAAAGCTAAAGCAACCATTTTCCCATGGTCATTAAGCCATGACCCAAATTTTTAGATATTTGAACCAATCAAATTTTCTTTAACCCACTTTTGGGTCATGACCCACCGGTTGAGAAACAGATCTAAAGTAGGTTGTTAAAGTAAACTGATCTGGAAGGTTGATATAGATTATTGAATTTTTAATGATGAAATTGTGTGTAAAAGTGATGTGTTTTCAAGTGAAATATTCACAGCTTAATAACATGTTGATTTTCAGCCCTTATAATTGAAGCCCTGAAAAGAGGTCATTCCATCTGTATGATTTTTATTTGTTGTCTATGAATACATACATATCATTGGCCTCTGACACACACACACACACACACACACACACACACACACACACACACAGGTTTGTTTAGCTATCAAAGTGAGAACATTCCATTGGCATAATGGTTTTTATACTGTGCAAACTGTACATTCTATCCCCCTACACTACCCCTACTCCTAAACCTACCCATCACAGAAAACATTCTGCAATATTACATTTTTAATAAAACATTGTTTAGTATGTTTTTAAAGCTATTTTAAATATGAGGACTCATGAAATGTCCTCATATTTCATGTTTACGTCGTAATACCAGTGTAATACCCATGTCATTATACAAATTTGTGTCTTCATAAATCACAAGCCCACGCACGCACGCACACACGCACGCACGCACGCACTCACACACACACCCCCCACTAAGACTCGTATAAGAAAAGGAGCTTTCCCCCCAAACTCCAAAAGCTCTCAGCCTCCTCAGGAAATACAGACAGCTTTGGCCTTTTCTATATACACCAGCTCTGTGTTAGTGGCCAAGGTCAGTTTATTGTCCAAGTACACTCCAAAATTAATGATACTTCTCACCAAAGAGCCTCTCCTAAAGTGAGTAGTATTTGGCTGGTCATGTAGTTTTTCTAAGCATTTCATGTCAGTTCATTTCATGTCGGTGTACATCTTTTTTAAAGGCCTCTAGCGATAATTGCACATTTAGAAATTGACAATGTGAGTAAAATGACAGCAAGTGCTGTTATACAAGTTTATTTGTTTCTGTTAATTTTCCTGATTTGAGTCTAGAAAAAATGTTCAACATTTTTCTAAACATGAGCACTTTGTTTTTTGTGTCTTGCAGATGAACATTTTTGACAAAAACAAAGATGGCAGATTGGATCTTAATGACCTGGCTAGGTGATGTGTGTTTATTGATAGCACTTTTGTACTGTACATGTGAAGGTGTTTAGGAATTGGTATTAAGAGTGAGTATGGGTGTTTGTGTTGTAGAAAGAGAGAGACAAAGGCTCAGTGCCAATTGTATAAAGCACCTTAAGTGTATTTAGGGCCCATGACCTAAGGTCTGAAGGGCTCTATTGTTTTCCTGAGGTAAAAAAAATTCAATCTTTCGGGCACTTTCAGGGCCAGGCACAAGTTGACATGGGAGGGTCATGGTGGGGCTTTGTAGCGTACCCTTTTATATGGTATTGGCTGTATATGGCTGTAGCGCACCCCTTTTCACCTACAGTAGCTAAAATTCATACACTTATAGATCTTATTGGGCCAAACAACTTTCACAATCTCAAGTAATATGCCGGCCCAACAGGAAGTCAGCTATTATGGGTTGTTTAAAAAACGCTTGCTCTGGAATTTGATATACTCCTCTTAGGGGATTCACCACCAAACTTGGTCAGCATGAAGCCAAGACATTGAGGATACTAAAATGTGAGCGGATTTTTGATATCTTGAACAGTTTGGCTGCGGCGAGGCAACAAATTTATGGCGAAAAGGGGAAACAGGAAGTGTGTTATAACATATATTGACTGATTTTGATGAAACTGCAGCTGTGTGTTTAATGTAGGAGGCCAATCACATGGCTATTTTGAGTCAAAAGTCATATAGTGTTATGGGTGTTTTAGAGACTTAGCATACTTCAAATTGCATGAAACTCAACACACACATCAGAGTTGCTGGCCAGTAAACATGGGCAAAGCCTTAGAAATAGGTGTGTAGGAGGGGATCAGTAGCGCCATCTAACAGGTAGGAAATATAAAGAAATTGAATAAAGTTATCAAACACTTTACAGTCTTCACTGCATGAATTATAAATGAAATTTAGATTAATCCTTATTAATAAAATAATTAATGATTAATCAGAGACTACTTTCTGTCACAGTTTAGATTTGACTGTTTTTGTTTAAAATGTTGTTGAATTTTCTGGCTTAACTAACTGGTATACGGCCTCCAACTTATCCTTTGATCTCACTCTGCCTCTCTCTCTCTCTCTCTGTGTGTGTGTGTGTGTGTGTGTGTGTGTGTCAGTCTGTTTAATATTTTTTATGGTTTAGAGTTTAACCAATGTATTGCTGTGTGCTTTTGCCTGCATCAATGGATAAGAAATCTCTTAGGCCTTCTCTTTTCCTATCAATTTGAATAATAAAATAAAGGCATAGATCCAGTTCATTTGTAGTGCACTGACAACATAGTTTTATATAATTTGTTTTATAATTAGATTAATAAAAATATAAAAATGCCTTAAAATGAATACTTCTGGACTTACAAAATTTTGAGCTGCAAATCATAATTTCACGCTCATTTGAAACTGACTTATGTTTTCAGCTATGTTTTCAGACATAATGACTTGCTTTTATTAGGCATTGCATTTGTATATTAGACATTATCAAAATCTACTTTCTGTCACAGGTTAGATATTTATTTATTTTTTTTTTTTTTTAAATGTTGTTAAATCTTCTGGCTCAACTAACTGGGAAACAGTATCCAACTGATCCATTGATTTCACTCTGCCTCTGTGTGTGTGTGTGTGTGTGTGTGTGTGTCTGTCTGTCTGTGTATGTGTGTCTATTTTACACTTTTGATGGTTTAGAGTTTAACCCCTTCATTGCTTTGTGGTTTTGCCTACATTGCAGGATAATAAATCTCTTAGAACTTAGGATCCGTTTCTATAAGTTTTAATGACAAAATGAAAAAAATAAAATAAAAAATAGAACCAGCTAATTTGTGGTGCACTGACTGTCACAGTTCCAGTCATTCCCGGACTCCATTTCCCATAATCCTCCCTGGCCCACACCTGCACTCACTCCACCACTCAGCTATCACCCACACCTGCAAGTCATCCTCTCATCACCACAGCACTACTTAAGCACTCCACTCACTTCAGTTCAGGGTCCATTCTCGTTTGTAAAAGGACCCTTGTACTACTACTAATACGTCGTCTCTAGCGATCTCCTACGTCTCCAGCGTTCTCCAGCGTCTCCCTTGTTTCCTGTCTCCTCCTGTGTTCCTGTGGTTTTGTGAGTGTGTGTCTCCCTATCATCATCCCTGCAACTCTAAGGACTTTATCCATCCACCCAGTATCACCAGCACTAGACTTCATCGGTTATTTCTCTCACCTGCTTCACTGTCATTTACTGCTGTTGTCCAATAAACAACACCTACCTGTTTCCCGTTGTCTCCGATCTCCTCTGTCTGGTAACACTGACAACATAGTGATATATAATTAGTTTCATAATAAGGTTTATATATATATATATATATATATATATATATATATATATATAACATTCGGATAAATACTTAAGGACTTAGCTGCAAATGATAAATTAACATTCATTTGAAAGTAACTTTTAACATCCTATGACATGAAATTCACCTGAATTCCAATTATCCCATAGATGTGGCTGTGGTGGTTCATTGTCATAGTGGCACCAGCTGGTTGCAGTAAATGCCTACAAAATGCACAAACACGCAGTGCCAGAGTGGATGTCTTTTTATCATTGCTGAAGCGAAGCAAAATAATGGTTCGCGAAAAAAAAGCAAAGATGATTAACAGATAACAAGGAAGAACAAAAAATGAACATACAACACACAAGAGTATGTACAAGCAAGAATTCATTGTTAGTCACCAGCAGCACACCAGGTCCAGACATACAATGACTAAAATGACTATAATGACCTACTATAGCTAACATTACAACAACTTCTTGGTGCTGTGAAACATAGCAAAACCAATGTTACTCACATAACGCAACCTCAGGGTTCATTTTCAGTCCTTCTCACTTTCTCCGGTGCTGGAAAGCTTTTCTAATATTAATGTGGGTCCTGTTGCCCAATCATAACCCTTCTTTTTCCAGTGATATTCCTCTGACCTTTTCTCTTTTGTAATGTCCCTCAGCCATCTCGTTTTCTACAGTCCTTCTTCAGATCTTCACTTGCTCACTCTCTCTCTTCCCCAATCATGACTGGGTACAAGTCTGTTGTGGTGTTCGGTCTGATCCACTTTCAACAGCGTTTCTCAGAAATCACTTACTTTACTTTAAGTGTTGCATAAAACCCCTTAAAGGATTAGTTCACTTTCAAATGAAAATTAGCCCAAGCTTTACTCACCCTCAAGCCATCCTAGGTGTATTTGACTTTTTCTTTCTGATGAACATAATCAGAGAAATATTAATAAATATCCTGACGCATCCAAGCTTTATAATGGCAGTGAACAGGACCAATGAGTATGAGCTGAAGAAAATGCTTCCATCCACATCCATCCATCATAAACGTGTATTCCACATGACTCCGGGGGTTAATGAAGGCCTTCTGAAGCGAAGCGATGCATTTGTGTAAAAAAATATCCATATTTAAACAAGTTATGAAGTAAAATATCTACAACCCGAATTCCGGATATGTTGGGACGTTTTTTAAATTTGAATAAAATGAAAACTAAAGACTTTCGAATGACATGAGCCAATATTTTATTAACAATAGAACATAGATAACAACAAATGTTTAAATGGAGAAATTTTACACTTTTATCCACTAAATGAGCTCATTTCAAATTTGATGCCTGCTACAGGTCTCAAAAAAGTTGGCGGGGGGCAACAAATGGCTTGAAAAAGCAAGAGACTTTGAAAAGATTCAGCTGGGAGAACATCTAGGAACTAATTAAGTTAATTGATATCAGGTCTGTAACATGATTAGCTATAAAAGGGATGTCTTAGAGAGGAAGAGTCTCTCAGAAGTAAAGATGGGCAGAGCTGTGAAAGAGTGCGTAAAAATATTGTGGAATACTTTAAAAACAATGTTCCTCAAGGTCAAATTGCAAAGGCTTTGCAAATTTCATCATCTACAGTGCATAACATCATCAAAAGATTCAGAGAAACTGGAGAAATCTCTGTGCGTAAGGGACAAGGCCGAAGACCTTTATTGGATGCCCGTGGTCTTCGGGCCCTCAGGCGACACTGCATCATTCATCGGCATGATTGTGTCAATGTCATTACTAAATGAGTCCAGGAATACTTCCAGAAACCACTGTTGGTAAACACAATACGCGGTGCCATCTGCAGATGCCAACTAAAGCTCTATCATGCAAAAAGGAAGCCATATGTGAACATAGTCCAGATGCGCCGTCAAGTCCTGTGGGCCAAGGCTCATTTAAAATGGGCTGTTTCAAAGTGGAAAAGTGTTCTATGGTCAGACAAGTCCAAATTTGACATTCTTGTTGGAAATCACGGACGCCGTGTCCTCCGGGCTAAAGAGAAGGGAGACCTTCCAGCGTTCAGTTCAAAAGCCAACATCTCTGATGGTATGGGGGAGCATAAGAGCATAGGGTATGGGCAGCTTGCATGTTTTGGAAGGCACTATGAATGCTGAAAGGTACATAAAGGTTTTAGAGCAACATATGCTCCCCTCCAGATGATGTCTATTTCAGGGAAGGCCTTGTGTATTTCAGCAGGACAATGCAAAACCACATACTGCAGCTATTACAACAGCATGGCTTAGTCGTAAAAGAGTCTGGGTGCTGAATTGGCCTGCCTGCAGTCCAGATGTTTCACCTATAGAGAAAAATACATCAAAGATGACCATGAACAAGAATGGGACCGAATTTCAACACCAAAACTACAGAAACTCATAACTTCGATGGCCAGACGTCTTTACACTGTTTTGAAAAGAAGAGGAGATGCTACACCATGGTAAACATGCCCCCATCCCAACTATTTTGAGACCTGTAGCAGGCATATAATTTGAAATGAGCTCATTTTGTGCATAAAATTATAAAATTTCTCAGTTTAAACATTTATCATGTTATCTATGTTCTATTGTGAATAAAATATTGGCTCATGTGATTTGAGTCTTTTAGTTTTCATTTTATTCAAATTTAAAAAAACGTCCCAACATTTCCGGAATTCGGCTTGTAGCTTCCGCCAGACCGCCTTCTGTATTCAAGTTACGAAGAAAGGGTAACCTGGCATCGCGTCAGTTACACTTTTTCCGTAAGTTGCATAGGGAAGGCGTAGGAGGTAGCGTAAGCTTTGTGAACTGCAAGAGTTTTACACTTTCTTCATATGTTGAATATGGAAGGCAGTCTGGCGGAAGCTAGATATTTTACTTCATAACTTGTTTAAATATGGATATTTTTTTACACAGATGCATTGCTTCACTTCAGAAGGCCTTTATTAACCCACCTCGAGCCGTGTGGAATACACGTTTATGATGGATGGATGTGGATGGAAGCATTTTCTTCAGCTCATACTCATTGGTCCCATTCACTGCCATTATAAAGCTTGGATGCGTCAGGATATTTATTAATATTTCTCTGATTATGTTCATCAGAAAGAAAAAGTCATATACACCTACGATGGCTTGAGGGTGAGTAAAGCTTGGGCTAATTTTCATTTGAAAGTGAACTAATCCTTTAACTTAAGTTTTGAAAAACTTTACCTTAAGAGTTACACAAAATCAAATAAGAAGTCATGGCTGAGTTTATGGAACCCGCCGAAGAGCATAATGTGCGGATGCGCGATAGTAACATGATGTATGAGTGTACTGTATGTGGCTGGCTGATTTTTGTAACCTTGCATACTTTGTACACGCAGGTCACACATGCGCATTAAATTTGTTTTGCACTAATCAGTTATTCCACGATGTGGCAACAATGGCCCGGCCAGTTGTCTCACAGTAGGAAACAAAACTAAACAGATGGAACAACAACACAACAAAATACCTGTGACTGCAACAACAACAACAGATGCCTTGTCTAGGGTGTTATGAGATAGCCCAACTTTAGTTTAAAAGAATACAAAAACTCTTTTATCGGTCATAACATAAAAAATAGCACAGACATTGGACAAAAGATGACACTTTCTAGAGCGCATGTGCCGACGTGTTCGACTGTATGCATACGCTAAAATTAAGTATACTTTCTTGTTAATTTAGCCACTGTATCAAATAAATACCTAGGGTTGTGTTGGTTTTCTTCTAAGAGAGTCGAAAGTAAGCAGATCGTGCGGTTTTTAAGGCATTTCTTCTCTCTCCAGTTTGGCTGTCTTCATTTATTTATTTATTTATTATTCCTTATTCATTTCTTTATCTATTTTATCCATTGTTTTCTGTGAAATTGCTACTAAAATGTACAGTAGCATGTCTAGAATACAGCAAAACCAGGGTTGCAAAATGTGGTCCAGGGGTCCGGGGAATCATTAGATATACCCACTATCAACCTCTGGTTCCGCGAGAATGAGAGGGTCTGTGTACCACCATCTGCAGCAGGCAGTGCGCCATCAGAAGAGCCACACCAATGACAGGACATCCACAGCACCAGTCTACCAGCTTGTGAAAAAGGTGTGTCTCCCCAAAGAAGAAACTCAGTCACAGATACATTGATCACTTCACCATCCTGGAAAAGGTTAACCTGGTCACCTATAAACTTCAGCTCCCTCCTCACTACCGTAATTCATCCCACGTTTCATCCTTTGTTCTCCTCATCTCATCTGCTCCCCAGAGTGTGTGTGCATCCCTCTCTACCTGCAAAAGATAAGAAGTTACTATTCAATCTGGTCATTCACAACTCTCTCAGCAAAGTCACTTCTCACCTGCATTGTGTTTATCCTGCTCTCTTCTCAATAAACTTACCATTGTTGCAGTATTCCTGTTCCTCTTGTTTTGTGTCTGAGCTATATCTTGACTTGTATTCTGTAAAACTGTTTGCATTGCTTCCGGTTCAGGTTTTTGTCATACAGCTTCATACCGGTAATTTACTTACTTGTATTCTGTAAAACTGGTTGCATTACTTCCGGTTCAGGTTACTTCTCATACTGGCCCTTACAAAAAAGCAGTTTATTCAAGTTTGCTATTAATATACTTCTTTTAAACTAAAAATAAGAAAGTATAAAAGAAAGGCTACTTTTTATGTACTTCTCATCAAACATTAAACAGCATATAAATCAAAACTGCCTAACGTTACTGAATGAAATGTCGAACCCATGAAGAGGAAATGACTGTGAAGCTTTGAGGGTGTTGATGGACGTGATCTACTCCATCTATTTTTGATCATCATTCTGAAACTGATCCGGATGTAGTCTTTGACAAAAATGCAATTTTCTCAGCTTTTTGTTTAAAATTTACTGACAAGTGTGGATGAAAAAAGGATGCATGAGGCTAGAATAAAATGTTTTTAAAATGGAAAGAGTACAGTTGTAGCACCTCTACATATTAATATTTAATTAAGGTCAGTACTGTTTCAGAGCGGTATGAGAGGCTAACCGTATCCCATCATGCATTATGTTCAGGAATTCATGTGCCCTGAAATCACGAGATGTTGAGGAAAACATTCCACTGTAAGTTAAATTAATGAGATATCACATATAATTTGGTAGTAAAACATAAAGTATTGAACATTTTATTGGTGCAAAGCCGCCAAATTTCTGTCACTAATTACTCACCCCCATGTTGTTCATGTTGTTCCAAACACGTAAGAGTTTTGTTTAGAAGACAAATTAAGATCGGAAGACAAATTAAGATATTTTGATGAAATCCAAGAGCTCTATGACCCCTCTATAGACAGCAATTTAATTATCACTTTCAAGGCCCAGAAAGGTAGTAAAGACATCATTAAAATAGTCCATGTGACTACAGTGGTTCAACCTTAATTTTATGAAGTGACGAGAATACTTTTTGTGAGAATAAACAAAACAAAAATAATCTCTTGCCTGTCATTCTCCTACACTGTTTACGTTGTAGAGACAGTGTAGCGCAGACTCTAACCACCTTTGACTTCTCACAATACTGTTATAGACTGCCCACCAAAAAAGGGGGCACCGCTTATCCCTTTATTTGTAGCCAACAACCATCATGTATTCGAAGACCCAGAAGCAAAAGAGAGCTACTCAACCACGAAGCAATCTCAGCCTCTACTATCCCATATCGGATGACCAAGAATGCCCCTTTTTAAGAACCAGAAAAGAAGAGCAAAGGATGATTAAAGTGGATATGCTCTCTCCAGAGGTACAGCAGCTGATGCAGGAGTGGCCAGAGGTAACATCAGGCAAAATGAGGAAAACTTCAGTGGTAAAACATCAAATTCATACCACAGACAATGTACCAGTAAAGTCCAGGGCTTACAGAGTTTCACCCTTTAAAAAGAAGATAATTGAGGAAGAAGTAGAGTTGATGTTGAAGGAAAACATCACTGAACCCTTTCTCTCCATGGTCTTCTCCTGTGGTCCTGGTAGAGAATCCTGATGGAATTTACAGATTTTGTGCGGATTATTGGAAGATAAATAGTATGACCATTTCAGATGCATATCCCATGTCAATAATCCACAACATTTTGGAATCCTTAGACGGGGGCGATATGGTTCTCCTCTCTAGACCTTAAGTCAGGATATTGGCAGGTGGAGATGGCAGAGAACTCTAAGCAGAAGTCAGTCTTCATCACCACATCGGGCCTATTTCAATTTAAGACCATGCCATTTCTACTTCAAAACTCATTAGTCAGTGATGACATCATCATATATTCTAAAACAAAAGAAGAGCATCTACTCGATCTGAGAGCAGTGTTGGAGAAATTGTCTAAAGCAGGTTCTGAACATGAAGATGTGTCACTTCTTTAAACGTCAACTGAAGCTCCTGGGGCATCTGGTTTCAGTACACTGAAGTGGAGGTGGACCCTGACAAGATTCAAGCCATAACTGAATATCCTGTGCCAACTGATATCCTTTTGTTGCAAAGGTTCCTGGGACTTGTGGGGTGGTATCACAAGTTTATATCCACAGGAGTGCCAAATCAGTTTTGAGGAACTGAAACAAGCTGTTGTAAGCCCTCCTGTTGTAGCCTAGCCCAGCCCAATTTGTCAGTGCCATTCCAAGTTTATACCGATGCAAGTGAGATAGGATTGGGAGCCGTCCTCACCCAGTGTACTGAAAATGGTGAGAAGGTTATTGCCTGTGCTTCAAGAGGCTGAGGGGTGCTGAAACGAACTATTCTACATCTGAAAAGGAATGCTTGGCATGCAGCCTTGACCTGGGCCTTTAATTGCCCAAAGATGTCTTCAAGGTTCACAAGGTGGATTTTGCGACTACAAGCTTTCAACTTCAAAGTTCTTTATAGGAAGGGTTGCCTCAACCATGACTCAGATGCCCTCTCAAGGTGCATCAAACCTGCTCAGAAGGTATGGCACCGTGCATGGTAATGACAAGATCCAAACTTATCAGATGGGTATAAATTCCAAGTCATGGTTCCCTAAGCTTTAGTTACGTAGTTTTGGCAGTACTTACATGACAATCCCTTGGGTGGACATCTAGGCCAACTAAAAACTCTGCTAAGGGTCTTGGAGGTCGCATGGTGGCCTGCTGCCCGTAAGGACGTTTGGGAACACGTCAAGACATGTAACATCTGTCAGAGGTATAAGGGAGAATATTCCAGACCCTCAGCGCTTGTGCAGTCAACAAACGTTACAGAGGCTAGTCATACTCTGGGGATTGATCTCATGGGTCCTTTTCCCTTAAGTAAAAAGATAAACACTTTCCTGTTGGTGATTGTTGATTACTATACCAAATGGGTTGAGCTTTTTCCATTAAGGGATAGTACAACACCCAGGATAGTGAAGATGCTGAAGGAAGAGATTTTTGCCCGGTGGGGGGGTTCCTCAATATCTTGTCTCAGACCGGGAAACTCAATTCAATTAAAATCTTTTGGTTGAACTGTGTAAAGATTGGGGGGAGGGGCAGAAGCTGACGAAGCTACCCAAACAAATTTAACTGAGTTACTTCAGGGTCAGTAAACTACTAGTATACTTAAAACATTACTGGTAGTACAGATGCAGTACAAATGAGAAATGCAGTTGTGAACTAGTTGTGCACTTACTACTGTTATACTTATAGTACACTTAAACATCAAGCGTTAGTGTCAGTTCTGGCAAGTCACGTCAGTCGCATCAGCTGACTCCCAGGTGACTCACGTCTACCTATAGGAATTCGACACCTATCACAGCATCCATATATAAGCTCCTCAGTATTATCAGCAGCTATTGCATTTCTCAGGAGCTAATTAAATGTTGAGTTCGACAGGCAAAATAGCATCATCTCACTAGGAATTGTGCAATCTGGAATTTAGCAAGAGGGATTCGTTCCCCACATGGATTTCACCTCTTGAACACGTGAATTCGCTGCATTGATTACAAGCTGCCTGATTTGGAAGTGACTGAGTCAGCATTGCTTTTCGCATCGCTGCAATTAGACATGGACTCGCTGAAGTTATACTAATATGACTGACTCAAGAACAAGTTCAGATGGATCTGCACTCCCTGCATGAAGAAGGATTTCAAGAGAAGTTCAAGCATCCATGTCACACCCGGCTGTTTCACTGTCCTTCATCTCTGAATGTTTCCATGAAGCTAAGTTAAGTTCCTTTTAATGCTCATTGTTTTAAAGTTATCAGGTATTGGCAACATACTGTTGCTAAGGCTATCAGTGTTGCTTGGCTTCTACTCATTCTCAGTAAAAATGTTTGTGCTAAGCTTCTGCAATCGTATTGGCAATGTGCGTTACTTATCTGTTGTCAACAGCAACTGGCTCGATCGCTGTGCGTGCTGGTTGGGTCGCTTTCATTTGTATAGCAACATATATTGCTGGTCGGGTTGCCTTGTGTTTAGCGCTATACATCGCAGATTCAAGCAGCTTTGCGGTAGAGACAGGAAAACAACGATTTATGGTGCAAACGGATTATTCTGTTGTGGCGGAGCACTTGGTAAACATGCTCGTTCTTAAAGCTATAGTTGCCACTGGAAAAACGCTCGTTCTTAAAGCTGTAGTTGCAATTGGAAAATGCTCATTCTTAAAACTATAGTTGCTATTGGATACACTTGTTTAAGCTATGGTTGCTATTGAGAATATGCTAGGCTATCTAGTTGCTATCGAAGGCAAATTTATCAAAAAATGCTTATTACCTAAGCTTGTAGTGTCATTGCCGTATACTATAAGCACATACTGTGGTAAGTTTATTCGGGTACATGCATAAGGAAGCACTATATTTCATTGCTTAGCTACACGCTGGGGTGTAAGCTTCCCCCAATAATAATAATAAAAATAATAATAATAATAATAATAATATTATATATATATATATATATATATATATATATATAGAGAAACTAGTTTATGTATTAGGCAACGCGTGTATGCTTCCCCGGCTAGACTGCCGCTAGGGGTGTAAGCTTCCCCCAGTAGAAAAAAAATAACACTAGTTTATGTATTAGGCAACGGGTGCTTCCCCAACCAGACTGCCGATAGTTTAATACTAGTTTGTGATTTACAACATGATTGTTGTGTCAGATTTGCTGCCGCTAGGGGTGTAAGCTTCCCCATTAAAGAAAAGAAAAAAAGAAAAAAAAAAGAAGAGAATTTTCTGGGTTTTTACAGGAGTAAACCGACATCCAAGTATAACAAGGATATGACGTGATTGACAGGCGACGCAATGATACGGACCACTTCACCAGTTAAATGGTGGATTTCTCTTGACTAAACTGTGGGAAACATTTGGGTACACATCAACAAATATATAACTTTGTTCTAGTGATTTAGGAATTTAAGAATTTTAAGCAAAAAATATTCGTGGCTAAGTAAATCTGTCACAGACACGCCAGGCTCCGCCATCACCCAATCACAGCGCACTCCCTCACCCGAATACTGATCACGCACACCTGCACCTCATCATCACCCTCATCAGCGGCAGTATAAAGGACTCTTACACACACACACTCACTGTCCGGTCTTGTTAACATCTAGCTCTTACCTGAATGCTTACCTTAAGGACTCCAGTTTGCTACTTACCTGTCTCCAGCGTGCCTCCTGTTCTCCTTCTGTGTGCTCCGTCTTCGTGAGTGTTCTCCAACGTCTTCTCTGCTCCTGGATATCTGCCTTCTGCCAGCTCCACTTGCCTGCAACAAAAAGGACAGTATTACCATTCTCATTCTCATGATTCACCTGAAGATTTGCCATTCACTCACCTGCTTCACTGTTGCTCATATGGTTGTTTAATAAACACCTTTCATTATACCTCCTGTGTCTCCGACCCTCTGACCCTCGGAAGACCGGACCAAAACCGAAGAACGCCAGTATGAGCAACCCGGATTTATTCCAAGAGCTTGTTGCACCGAACATTCACCTCCAATCCACCAGCTATCACTTCCGCACACGCCAGCACCACTCCTTCACCGGTCCCATGGCTAAACCGGCGCCCTTCTCAGGTTCGGTGGAGGCCTGCAAGGGATTCATTCTGCAGTGCTTGCTGGTCCTGGAGATGCAACCGCACCTGTACCCGGATGATCACTCTAAAGTGGCATTCATCATCTCACAGTTAAACGACAAAGCGCTTCGATGGGCAGAAACTCTCTGGACACAAAAGAACGCTGTAGCCCAGTCACTCACCAGTTTCATCGCCCATTTCAAGGAGGTTTTCGGAAAACCTGCATGGGATTCATCAATTGGTGAGCAACTGTATCATTTGAAACAAGGATCGATGACTGTGAATGAATATGCTCTTCAGTTTAGGACGCTTGCAGCTGCCAGTGGATGGAACGAACAGTCGTTACCACCTATCGTCAGGGGTTGGATCCATGCGTGTGGTTGCATCTCGCTGCATACGAGGATACCATCGGGCTTGAACACTTCATACAATTCTCCATACGCCTCGCCACTTGTATGCAGTCGTGTCTCGGAGAGCACCAGGGCCAGCTACAATTTCCAACATCCCTCCGCCGACCTGAATCCGTCAGCCCTCCAGAACCAGCCAGCGAAACCGTGCAACTGGATTACAATCGACTGACACCTACTGAGCGGCAGAGACGGCTGACCCTGAAGTTGTGTTTATATTGTGGATCTCCTGGGCATTTACTCTCCGCATGCCCCACTCGCCCTCCTCGTCCCATGTTGAGTGCCATCCTTCCTCCTATGAATTCTATGAAGCCACTCACTATTATCGTCAACCTTACTGCTGCTGATGTTTCTATTCCAGTCAATGCCCTCCTCGATTCTGGGTCAGCCGGCAACTTCATCTCCGGCACCCTCTGCCGCCAGTTCAGGCTCAAGACTGCTAATACGCCGTCCACCTACCAGATCCACTCGATAACTGGAAGACCTCCCAGTCAAAGAAAATTCAATCACATTGTCGGACCTATTCAACTTCAAGTTGGCCTACTACACGTTGAACAACTACATCTGCTGGTTCTGGAGGAATCCACCGCTGACGTGATTCTAGGGCGCCCATGGTTGGAGCAGCATAATCCTGTCATTTACTGGAGAACCGGCGAGATCCTGAAGTGGGGCGACAACTGCTTCCCGAACTGTTTCTCGACTTTACCACTGCCACCCTCTCCACGTTCCTATCATCTGTCTGTCTGTGCCACCTCCATTGGGAGTCCTGTCAAGAAACGGTCAGTTGACATCCCTCCTTGTTACGTCCACTTCAGCGTCTTCTGCCTGAAGAGAGCCTCCAAGCTGCCTCCACACCGGCCATGGGACTGTGCCATCGATCTGCTTCCGGGTGAGTCAGTGCCCCGTGGGAAGATCTACCCTCTGTCACTACCGGAGGAGAAGGCCATGGAAGAATACATCAAGGAGGCGTTGGAGCAAGGTTACATCCGCCCGTGTACTTCCCCTGCTGCTTCGAGCTTTTTCTTTGTGGCTAAAAAGGACGGAGGCTTGCGGCTTTGCATCGACTACCGGGCACTCAACAAAATCACAGTTAAGTTCCGTTATCCACTTCCTCTCATCCCAGCTGCATTGGAACATCTCAGTGGTGCCACTGTTTTCTCCAAGTTGGACCTCCGCAGCGCATACAACCTCATCCGGATACGTGAGGGGGACGAGTGGAAGACCGCCTTTGTGACCCCTACTGGCCACTACGAATATCTCGTCATGCCGTATGAACTTGTCAACGCCCCCTCCGTATTCCAGGATTTCATCCATTAGGTGCTCCGGGAGTTCCTTCACAAGTTCGTTCTGGTATACATCGATGATATCCTCATATACTCCCGGAGCATGGCCGAACATCGCCACCACGTTGCGGAGGTCCTGCAACGCCTGAGGGAATACCACCTGTTCCTCAAAGCAGAGAAGTGTGCCTTCCACCAACCCTTAGTGCAGTTCCTTGGCTATAACATCGATAGCAGGGGCATCCAGATGGACAAGGGGAAAGTGGAAGCCATCAAGAACTGGCCAGTACCTTCAACCATCAAAGAACTTCAACGTTTCCTTGGATTTGCTAACTTCAATCGCCGCTTCATACAGAACTACAGTATCATTTCCAGTCCTTTGACAAACCTTCTCCGCAACAGGCCCAAGTCTCTGTCCTGGATTTCAGCAGCCACTAACGCTTTTGACACCTTGAAAGAAGCCTTCACCACTGCTCCTCTCCTCGTTCACCCCAATCCAGACAAGCCTTTCATCGTGGAGGTGGACGCCTCCACCACCGGAGTTGGAGCAGTCTTGTCTCAACAGCAGGGGAACCCAAGTAGACTCCATCCATGTGCCTTTTTCTCCCGCAAACACAACCCGGCAGAGGTAAACTACGACATCGGCAACAGGGAACTTCTCGCCATCAAGTTGGCCCTGGAAGAGTGGAGGCATTGGTTGGAGGGTGCACAACATCCGTTCCTAGTGCTGACAGATCACAAGAACCTAGAATATCTCCGAGATACAAAAAGACTTAACCCAAGACAAGCACGATGGCCGCTTTTCTTCACTAGGTTCGATTTCACCATCTCCTACCGTCCTGGCCCGAAGAACGTCAAGGCGGATGCCTTGTCTCGTCTTTACAACCCTGAAGAGAACACCGAAGAACATGAACCCATTCTGCCTGAGAAACTCATAGTAAGTCCTATCACCTGGTCAGAAGAGACCTTACCCTCCTCCAATGCTTCCACCAACACTCCGCCGGGTTGCCCACCAGGTTTGCAATACATCACCCGGACACGGCGCACTCCTCTCATCCACACCTCCCACACGTCACTGGGCACTGGCCACCCAGGGGTCACTGAAACCCTCTCGCTGCTGAAAGAGCGCTTCTGGTGGCCGAACATGGCAGATGACGTCAGAAGGTACGTGCAGGGATGCAAGGAATGCGCCATCTTTAAGAGCCCTCGTCATCTTCCCTCAGGTAAACTCCATCCTCTGCCTGTTCCCAACAGACCCTGGTCACACCTAGGAGTGGAGTTTATCACCAACTTACCTGCTTCCAATGACTGTACCTGTATCTTGGTGATTGTTGACAGATTCTCTAAATCTGTTCGTTTGATTCCTTTAAAGGGACTGCCCACAGCCATGGAGACCGCTGAACTCATGTTCAACCATATCTTCAGGTACTACGGGATCCCGGAGGACATTGTGTCGGATAGAGGGCCCCAATTCATTTCCAGGGTATGGAAAGCCGCCTTCTCTCTCCTAGGTGTGACCGTAAGCCTCTCATCTGGATACCATCCGCAGTCGAACGGGCAGACGGAGTGGAAGATCCAGGAGATCGGTCGCTTCCTCCGTACCTTCTGTCACGGCCACCAGGACTCTTGGAACCAGTTCCTGGGTTGGGCTGAGTACGCACAGAATTCCCTGCGGCAATCCACCACTGGTCTCACACCCTTCCAGTGCGTACTCGGGTACCAACCCCCATTGTTCCCCTGGTCAGGGGAACCATCGGATGTACCATCAGTCGACCACTGGTTCAGAGAGAGCGAGAGGGTCTGGGACTCAGCACACCACCAACTCCAACGTGCACTGCGCAGACGCAGAATGACAGCAGACCTTCGTCGTTCCAACGCTCCCAACTACCAGCCAGGACAGAAGGTCTGGCTGTCCACCAGGGACATCAGGCTGCGTCTGCCATGCAGAAAGTTAAGTCCCAGGTTCATTGGCCCCTTTACTATTCTGAAGCAGATCAATCCAGTCACATATCAACTCCAACTACCACCTCAGTACAGGATTCATCCCCCTTTCCACGTCTCACTCCTAAAGCCTCACCACCCTTCTGTTTCTGTCTCCACAGAGCCTGGCGCAGCCACGGAACCCCCCCTTCCTCTCATCCTAGAAGACGGTGCTGCCTACCAGGTTCATGACATCTTGGACTCCCGGCGCCGTGGTGGTCTCCTGGAATACCTTGTGGACTGGGAAGGTTACGGCCCTGAGGAACGTTCATGGGTACCTAGAAACGACATACTCGACCCCAACTTGCTCGACACGTTCCACGCAGATCACCCTGACAGACCTGCACCGCGTGGAAGAGGCCGACCACCACGACATCGGGGTCCTTGGCCCTCAGGAGCGGGCCGTGGGGGGGGCTCCACCGTCACCCAATCACAGCGCAGTTTGCTACTTACCTGTCTCCAGCGTGCCTCCTGTTCTCCTTCTGTGTGCTCTGTCTTCGTCTGTGTTCTCCAACGCCTTCTCTGCTCCTGGATATCTGCCTTCTGCCAGCTCCACTTGCCTACAACAAAAAGGACAGTATTACCATTCTCATTCTCATGATTCACCTGAAGATTTGCCATTCACTCACCTGCTTCACTGTTGCTCATCTGGTTGTTTAATAAACACCTTTCATTATACCTCCTGTGTCTCCGACCCTCTGTGTTGTAACAAAATCTAGGTATCAGCATCACATTTGTTGCATTAAACCATCCAGCTGTTATTGACTGTTGTTACTAAGTCACCGACATTACTTCAGTATAGTGATGTATTTCCAAGTAAGAGGAAATCTCCATCTCTCATCTCTAGCTCACAGTAGATTCTCTGTTGCAGGGGAGCAGTTAAGGATGTTTTGCCAACCAAAGTGACCAACTGACGCAGCAGAGAAGGACACCATTCTAGAAGAGAATCCATCTTCACATTCTGAGAAACGATTAAAAGACAACTCGCACGGATGAACGTTTACCACAAGACTACAGCCAACAAGCATGCACTTCTGCACCTGCATGAGAGAATTACTTGTCAATACTGGAACTTGGACTGCAGATACAAACCTTAAGCAAGCAGTGTTGATTCATTTTGATGACTCAATCTTCACTCATTCCAGACGGCATGTCATTCATGGATATGCTTGTTGTGCTAAGCTTTTTTGGCATCATGTTTGTTGCTATGCCTTATGCGGGTATTGGCAACTTATTCTTTTAGGTTGTCTGGGTAAGGGCTACATGCTCATTGCTTAAGGCTTCCAGTATTGTTGGCAACATGTTGTTGCTTAAGCTTTCAGGTACTGGTAACATGCTTGTGGCCTGGGCTCATTCAGGTAACTGCATCAGGTAACTGACAGAAGTATACTTTTAGATACTAAAAATGGGCCAATTTAGTCCCAGGCAGTATTGAAATAGTACACCTACTAAGTTTACTACTAGTACACTGATACTAGTATACTTACATAATAAAGTATTTTTAAAAATATACTTGAACATAAGGCTCCAATATACTTAAGTGAAATCGGAGAACAAAATGGTGTGATGTAATTTTGAACAAAATCAGGTCAAAACAAAGTTTGTTTTGGGAGTTCGAAACACCTTGCCAAAGCTAACTTTCCAGAAAAGTTCACTCTGGTTGGTAAACACCTTCAAACTACCATTGGCCCGTAGCAATTATGTAATAGGTGTGCTCTGGTAGCAGGCTGAGCCAGAGGGTGTTTAGCTGGTGAAAAACCATGCCTGAGACCAAAAACAATGTGGGAGCTCTAAAACAGGGGTTGGATTCTTCCTTTTAAAAGACAGCCACATGATCACAGATTTTTTTCCCTCAAACCAGTTCAGCGCAAATTTTGCCTGCAGACGATTCTAAAAATTTCATTGGTCTGTCAATCACAGTGAAGATTTCCTACACAATGCTACAACAAATACTAACCAAGGCTATAGCTAGAGTATCAAACTCCCGTAAGAGCTGTGTTTGTAATGTTTAAGTTGGGGAAGGCGTGACACGCAAAGGGGCATTTGCAAGGCTGTTTAAAAATATGCTTTATTTTTGCAACTCCACTAGGTGCCGCCAGTGTCACAGTAACGACATCCTTCATCTTTAAGGGAAAAATGTACAGTTTAACTTTGCTTTAACTTAAGGTTTAAAACTTGCTTTATGCCACCAGACACGGTTCTACATCCCTGTAAGATAACACATTTTTAAGGCATTATAGGCATGCTCACAATGCAAAGATACACCAAAAGGTATAATTATGCTGCTACCTACTGTAAGTAGAGCATTTTAGCCCTTCTCAAGCACTCCCCATATTGGCAGGGGCTGCATAAATGGCATACCTAAAATAAAAAGATTGATGCTCATGCTCATGAAACCAAGTTATCTTTAGAAAGCTGACACATGAGAGTTCTCCCTGTTCAAGAATCATGTCATTAATGTAGAGATATACAAAAATTTAGAGATAAAAAAAAATTCAAAAATATTTATTTAAATGTATAAAACATATATGTGGCTGGGTTGAGGGTACCTAGAAACCCAATAAAGCTGAGGCCATAAAGTCTGGTCATGTCCCATCTGAGGATGTAATTGTCACAATCTCACCTGTCACTTCTGCCACCTGCACTCCCTTCACAATCACCTGCACCTGCAACCCATCTAACCTCTTCAAGTGTAACGATGACTGACTCCATGTGTGGTGTTTCAGTAGTACAAACAGTTAGATTCAGGGCAAGAAGCGTGGTTAACAAACAAGCAAAGGATCGATAACAATAGCAGCAGTCCAGACAGCGAACAAATCCAAATCAGTGATCCAAAAGTCGTGGTCGTAAACAGTCAGAGAGACATTCATGTGGTAAACAAACAGGTGATAGAAACACTTGGTAGAGACGGGTAAACTGGCAATACTTCACAAAATAATGTACAAACAACATGACTTATAACAGGAAAGGACAGGAAGTGATGCGAGAAGAACTGGCAGTGTTCAGTATTCGGGAGATGGCTCCCTCTGGCGGTTGGAGAAATGGATTGTGGATGCAGATGTTACATCAAGACAGCTTCAAAAGCACACACCTCGTCTCACCTCATGGTCTAGTTTCTTAATGGTCTCGACTACTTACCTGTATCTCCAGTGTGTATCTCCAGCGTTTGTACTCCAGCGTCTTCCTCTCCCTTGTGTCTCCTGTGTTCTCCTGTCAGCTACCTGCAAGGCCCATACCATCATACTCACAAAAAGCGACGAGGTGTGTGCATTCATCCAGGCTGCCATCCGTCCAACCATCCACTGTTCTGCTCAATGCTGTAAATAAAGCTCACCGTTATCTGCATTTCTCTGCCTGCATTCCGTAACAGTAATCTCTAAAACTATAAATTTTATGAAACATTTTCTAAGACCGTGCCATATGATTTATTTAGAGAAGACTCCAAAAGGCTAATAAAAAACACACTGACACCCTGTAACCTCTAATTCTTTCTATTGTCTCATATTTGGCATGACAAACTGCCCCATTTATGTTTCTTTTGTTCTCCCTCAACAAACCTTTTTTGGTTCTGTTGGGTAGTGTCAGAGATCTGCCACTCTGGTCTGTCTTATTCTTGGTTTAGTGACAGAACCTTTGCACTCATGCATTGGCTTGTCTTTGTGTGTGTGCGGCTTTGAGTTTGCTCGGGCCACGCACTTTCTCGTCTTCATTGAAGTTGTGTATGCAGAGCTTGATGTCCGGATCCTGACACTCAATTTCATGTCAGTGTCAGGGTCTGGACATTCATGCTCCCTGTTGTTGTCTTCCTATTCTATTGTTGTGATCACACGTGCTGAGGGTTCATTCCCTCATCCTGTGTTCTTGTTGGTTTTTGTACCTTTTTTGTCAAGTGCCTGGCCATTGAGTTTTTATTGGCCAGGTGCTCCTGTTTTGTTTGGTGTCAGCACATGGCTTTTGTCATGTTTGTTTCTATGTGCCATGTGCTCCTCTGTTTCATGTCTTGACTCCGCCCTCCTTGTTACCTGATTATTAGTTAATTTACCCCACCTGTCCTCCCCACTGACTGGGGAGGACCCCATCACCATTTCCTTCCACTCTAGAAAAATGAAGGCAAAATATCCCAGAAACGGTTGTTGCCAATTATTACAGTTCAGAACCCAAGTCTGCACAGTAGTGATCCTAAGATGGAGCCACGGTATCAAGATTCCACCCACACTCATGCTCCCGCAGACTCATTCGCAAGCACAGCTGTCAATCATGACATTACACCCCATTTTTATAGCATCAATTAACCTACTAAAACCAAACTTATTGGAAAAATTAACACTTTTCTGGGGGCTTTTTCATATGTCTGGGGGCGATCGAAATGCTTTGGCTTCACTTTTTAGGACTTGTACGGCACTCTTGGTCCTCCCTCATTACCTTTCTTTTTTGCTTCCCTATTTATTCTCCCTGTGCTCTCTGTCTTATTTTCACCATTGAATGTGCATGTATCATGTGCTCCCCCTGTGTTCCTGTCAATATTGACTGATTATAGTCTAACTGTATCTCCTTCCCAGAATTCTGGCTCTACAAGAGAACTTCCTGTTGCAGTTCAAAATGGATGTTAGTACTTTATCTCTAATTTATTTAGAGTACTTTATCTCTAAATTTTTTACCTGTTTATGACACTCAAATTTAAGAATTTGCTACAAAACAGTGCATGATGCTGTCATGAATTCCTTCTCTCCACAGGCCAGTAGTCAAATGGAGAGAAAGCGAGACTTTGAGAAGATCTTTGCGCACTACGATGTTGTAAGTTTTTTTTTTAACCTTCAATTCACTTTGCATCAATTTGTGTAGTCTACTGATTTATTACCTCATTAACAGTATGTCTTGTTTATTGTTGTGTATGGTACCACATTAGATATTTATCCTGATGTTCCATCACTTAGTGGTTGGCTCTCATTCTAGAGTAAGACTGGAGCACTTGAAGGTCCAGAGGTGGACGGGTTTGTCAAAGACATGATGGAGCTTGTCAAGGTAAGTGATTGTAAGTTGGAATGTAACTTCTATACCTATACAGTAATAAACATCACATATAATTAGGGATGTCCCAATCAAGTGGTTTGTGCCCCTGATCCAAGTTATTTAGTATTGAGTACCTGCCGATACAGTGTCCTGATCCAATACTTGTATTTTCCTCATGCTTGATGCACAAGTACATTAAAGTTAAAACCAATCCAATGTATACTGGGTTGTGCAAAGAGTTTGTCAACGGTATGGGCTTGTATGTAAAAAAGGGGCATGTAAGAAAAAATGCTGAAACTATAATTTCTTACAGGCATCTATCACTAAGGAGTAATTCTAATGTAATAAAACTCTAATTGTCCTTAAAGAGGTTTAACCAGACATATATGGAGGACAGAAGGTGCATCACACCACCAGGACTTAAAAATATCACTTTATTAACAATGTTATTCAAAAGCACTAGAAACATTAATTAAATAAACATTTCTAATTAGTTCAACAAACATCAATTTATGCATTTGCTAGGATAAACGGCAATAAGTGAAAGTGAAAGTGGTGTGAAGGCCAAGTATGGTAACCCATATATGGAATTTGTCCTCTGCGTTTAACCCATCCAAGTTAAATAATAAAAAAAATCCATATTTAAAACTTTATTAATTATAATAACTAGCTTACAGCAGACGGCAGAAGAGTAGCTCCTGACCCGACGCATTACATAATGACGAACGTGGAAGCGCAGAGCAAAACAAAACACCAGTCACGAATTATAAGTCTAAAATGAGAAATTTTAAAGAAATGTTGGAGGATTTCGACGTAAGAGAAGAGGAGCTTGAGTTTGTTGCACAGCCCTATTTGTTTAAATCGCGAGAGGTATCTAAGGTTAGGCTACTCCTACATCCTATGTCATACATTGCGTCACGGGTTACTCTTGTGGCATAAGTCGACTTGCGCAGTATGTTTAAGGTCCACCAGAAGCTATTTTTATAGTTATTTTAGATTATAAAATTTAGATTAAGTTTTAAATATGTATATATATATATATATATATATATATATATATAAATATACCCTAGTGAAAAATAAATATACTAAAATCTATTTGAAATACATTTATTTTATGCTAAGTGTACTACAATTGCATTCACATTTGCATATACTTAATATAAATACCCTGCAATTGTACTTTTAGTATACTAAATTGGTATACTTAAAGTCTACTAAACTGGAACAAGTATTTTTGTGTTGAGGTCCAACTAAAGATATACTTAAGTATATTTGATTATGCTAAAGTGGAACTATTGCAAGTATACTTTAGTACAAGTATGTATATATATATATATATATATATATATATATATATATATATATATCTCTTGCATTCAAATTATACAGTGATCATACTATCCTTACTAATAGTGATATTAAACACATTTTAGGCTTAATATTTAGAAATATGCATTGGGCATTGTGCAATAAAGAAGAACTGCAAATAAAGTTTAATTAAAATATTTATGTCAGTATGTCTGTCAACATTTGAAGCGGATCAAAACCCTTCATCAAAGTTGTCCTTAAATATACTCATCAGACACACTTATGAATTATTTAAAGTCCCCCTGTAGTCAATAATTTTATCCCTTAAAACTCTTAGATCACCAAAATGACATATTTAAACTTTTTTTTTTTGTGAAAAAAATCTAGCTTGAATGTAAACTCTAAACCTTTGCCTCATTTAATATACATGAATCTATGAATAGGATAATTAGCCCCGCCTCCACTCACTCGCACAAGCTCAGACGAGATCTACTCGGTCAACCTACTGAGGTAAATGCTGCACAATGGTATCAGTCTTTACAATGTCAGACACATAATGTTAATTAATATGATTAGCATTTTGCTTGACTATGTTATCAAACAGCTAATGTGTTGCTAATGTTACACAAACCATGTTCACATTCACGAGACAGCTGCCTTCTAACAATCATTATCCTTACAAATGCTTTAAACAAGTCAGAACGTCAGTGGAGAAAGGCATATAGTTCATCATAAAATCGTAAAGTGCGTCATACAGCCGCTATATTGCTAAATCTACATTTTTCATATCAACAGAAAAATATACTGGGGATAACTTTCTTTTGAGACTTCCTTGCACGATCAGTTAATAGGTAATATGCTCACGTTGACGTAATTGGTTACAAGGTAGTTTGTGACGTCAGAAACACCAACGATTTCAAACCGTGGGTTTGAGACTGTCTTTGGTTTACTTCAGTTTTAAAGAGAAAATACTCAGGAATGGTGTTGACTTTGCACATGGTTTGTCTTGAAGCATGTTAAAAACACCAGATAGACATATGAACAACATTAAAAACTTGATTTTCACCACAGGGGGACTTTAAAATAGAAGAATAATATATGATAAATATATACAAAATCTATTTATAATGTATTGCCCACATATTTTTATACATTAATTCATTTAAAATGTATTGTAATTATGTTAATATTCCCTTTATATGATATACTTAACTACATGTTAATGGTGTCTTTAAATAGTACTGTCACGTGAAATAAGGAGGATTCAATAGCGAATGCAGTTTATTAAAAAAAAAATAGCAGCAGGAAAGATAGCAAGGGTCAGACGTTGTGGGTGCAGATGGCAAAGTAATTCTTGGTAGCGCAGAGACTCCAATAGGCAAACCAGTCCTCTGACAAGAATCCAACAGGTAATCCAAAACTCCCTCGATGGGGAATATCCAGAACAGGAATAAGAGACTCAAACACAGCCATGACTAACACTGCACAAACACACCAACCATCTGACAACACAGGGCAAAATGCACAGACATTAAATAGCGGCACTGATGAGCCCCAGCTGACGCTGATCAGCTCATCAGCAGCAACACACACTCACAGATGGACAGAGGGTGCATCTCAATCAGCTCCCTAGTTCAGTAATCAGGGCACTGATCAGGGAGTCGACCATTTTAAGGGCTGTCTCAATCGCAAGCTGTGTCCCAATTCAGGGGCTACGCACTTCGGAGTGCATGAAAGGGGTGGGGCTTTGGAGTGGAGGGTTGCCAGGTCTGCGCAACAAAACCATTCCAAAAGTAGCGTAATCACAGCACAAGTGTAAAAGTATCCCAATCCCAGACGTTGCGACGTTACATGGCTAGCGGCTGTGTGACAGACAGCTGACAGTTGACATTTGTGTGTGCATTTTAAAGTTTTATGATTTCTATTGAGTTTTGACATGCTTCACTGCCGGCGACGACGGGACACTGGACCATATGAACAGGTAAAATATTTATAGGTTAAACTATGTAATGTTAGTTTTATATCGTTAACATCTATTAGTTAACCTTGTTTGTTTTTTATGTTAAATGAAACGTTAACTGTGAAAATATATACATTCATATTTATACATTTACTCTCTATTTAAGCTGTATTTAAGTCTAAATTTAAAGTACAGTACTTTAGGATATTATTCAGCTGCACTCCATCTCAGAGACAAATATTGTATTTATGAAAAACTGACGCTTTGGACATCATGGATATTACAGTTTGATTTAGATATTACATATTGGTGAAAATATGCTATATAACACTATATGAAAGAAAAATTAAAAATGTTTAGTCCCAGACTAAAATTCATGTTTCAGTTGTTTCAACTAAAAGAAACTTGCACTGACATAGCTTAAAAAACATACCTGCTGAGCATGACTATTCGTAACAGGCAAGAATTTTAAAGCTACAATGACCAAGACGAAATTTGAATGGACCATAGATCTGTTTTGTATGTTCAAATATTTTATGGTTTGATTTGTTAATTTCTTTTATTCTTTCCCCTTTCTGAAAATATCTGTTACATGGCAGCCGTCGATTGAGTCAGCCCTGCAAACCTGTTGGTAGATACGCAGTGGACAGTGGAAATATGCACTCATCCCAGTTGATGTCCCACCTTACCAGGGTCTCTGAAGCCCATCCAGGTCCGGCAGCTCCACCAGGGTCTCCCTGCTCAGCCGAATGAAAGTGTACACAAATATGTTTTGTTCTGTTTTATATACTGTTAATTGAAAATGTTATGTTGTTTTTTTGATGTTAAACCTAAGTACTGTTGTAAATAGTTGTAAAAGGTACTTTATGTAATGTAGCTATAGAACGATGTATTTTAATGTAAAAACATTTAATTTACATGATGAAAAAATGATTGTATATGTTGTATGTGTAATGTTTCATGTAAAATTATAAGTTGCATAAAAGAAATAAACAATGAACAGAACAATTCTTTTTTATTCAAACATGTGAACATACGTTAAAAAAAAAAAAAAAAAAAAAAAAAAATTAACAGAAATTACTCTGGCTCATTTACAAATAAATTACATATAATATAATGTATAGGGCCCACAACTTATGCATTTCATTTTTAACTTACATCACAAAAATAAGCTGTACAGAAATTAGGGTGTTTCATTGACAAAGTGACATTTAAATAATATTTATATAGACACATTTTAAAGTACCCATTTTATGCACTGTATTCTCTTCTTGGGAAAACTGAAAACTTTGAAGTGCGATTCACCGCGGCGTGAGGAGGTCTGACGTACAAACCCGATTCCAAAAAAGTTGGGACACTGTACAAATTGTGAATAAAAAAGGAATGCAATGATGTGGAAGTTTCAAATTTCAATATTTTATTCAGAATACAACATAGGTGACATATCAAATGTTTAAACTGAGAAAATGTATAATTTTAAGGGAAAAATAAGTTGATTTTAAATTTCATGGCATCAACACATCTCAAAAAAGTTGGGACAAGGCCATGTTTACCACTGTGCGGCATCCCCTCTTCTTTTTATAACAGTCTGCAAATGTCTGGGGACTGAGGAGACAAGTTGCTCAAGTTTAGGAATAGGAATGTTGTCCCATACTTGTCTAATACAGGCTTCTAGTTGCTCAACTGTCTTAGGTCTTCTTTGTCGCATCTTCCTCTTTATGATGCGCCAAATGTTTTCTATGGGTGAAAGATCTGGACTGCAGGTTGGCCATTTCAGTACCTGGATCCTTCTTCTATGCAGCCATGATGTTGTAATTGATGCAGTATGTGGTCTGGCATTGTCATGTCATCAAGAGACGACGTCTGGATGGGAGCATATGTTGTTCTAGAACTTAGATATACCTTTCAGCATTGATGGTGCCTTTCCAGATGTGTAAGCTGCCCATGCCACACGCACTCATGCAACCCCATACCATCAGAGATACAGGCTTCTGAACTGAGCGCTGATGACAACTTGGGTTGTCCTTGTCCTCTTTAGTCCGGATGACATGGCGTCCCAGTTTTCCAAAAAGAACTTCAAATTTTGATTCATCTGACCACAGAACAGTTTTCCACTTTGCCACAGTCCATTTTAAATGAGCCTTGGCCCAGAGAAAATGCCTGCGCTTCTGAATCATGTTTAGATATGGCTTCTTTTTTGACCTATAGAGTTTTAGCCGGCAACGGCGAATGGCACGGTGGATTGTGTTCACTGACAATGTTTTCTGGAAGTATTCCTGAGCCCATGTTGTGATTTCCATTACAGTAGCATTCCTGTATGTGATGCAGTGCCGGGTAAGGGCCCGAAGATCACGGGCATCCAGTATGGTTTTCCGGCCTTGACACTTACGCACAGAGATTGTTCCAGATTCTCTGAATCTTTGGATGATATTATGCACTGTAGATAATGATAACTTCAAACTCTTTGCAATTTTTCTCTGAAAAACTCCTTTCTGATATTGCGCCACTATTTTTCGCCACAGCATTGGGGGAATTGGTGATCCTCTGCCCATCTTGACTTCTGAGAGACAGTGCCACTCTGAGAGGCTCTTTTTATACCCAATCATGTTGCCAATTGACCTAATAAGTTGCAAATTGGTTCTCCAGCTGTTCCTTATATGTACATTTAACTTTTCCGGCCTCTTATTGCTACCTGTCCCAACTTTTTTGGAATGTGTAGCTCTCATGAAATCCAAAATGAGCCAATATTTGGCATGACATTTCAAAATGTCTCACTTTCAACATTTGATATGTTATCTATATTCTATTGTGAATAAAATATAAGTTTATGAGATTTGTAAATTATTACATTCCTTTTTTATTCACAATTTGTACAGTGTCCCAACTTTTTTGGAATCGGGTTTGTAATTCGAAAGCGACTTCCTCCATTTCCCCATGGAATGAATCGTCCACAAAGCCACTGGAAGGCAAGCCTGCAACCTTTAGCCAAAAAAGCGTAACGGCTAATGCTAACGCCCCGCCCCTGGCGGTACGCAGGGAAGGAGACCAGAGGCTGTTTTTTGAATGGATGTCAATGGATGAGAGGCTTCACTATGCTGATTAAATAGCTTTTGTGGGGAAATAGCTGATCATTTAATTAATCGACAGCCTGTTTGCTAATCTTCAGCATGTTTTACACTAAACAATACTTTCATTGGGAACTATATGTTGATTTTAGCTTGATAAAAGTGTATTTTTTCAAGACAAGGCAGACTAGGGAATGTTGCGACTGATGTCACTGCCATTACACGATAGGCTGAGAGGTGCCGCACGTGATTAAGTTAGCTGTTACGCTTTCTCCAATGGTAAGAGATAAAGACCCTCTTATCTCCCTATTATATACAATCTCTGGCGTCCATCTCAAGACACTTCGCGGTCTACCTTATCCCACAATTCATAGCGCGCCAGTGACGACAGGAGTTCTGTGTGAATTCACATAAATGTAAGCAATGCCCCGTGTTCACCAATATGTAGCCTAATATCTAAATCAAACTGTAATATCCATGATGTCCAAAACGTCAGTTTTTTCATAAATACAATATTTGTCTTTGAGATGGAATGCAGTTAAGTAAAATCCTAAAGTACTGTACTTAAAATTTAGACTTAAAGACAGCTTAAATACAGAGTAAATGTATAAATATGAATGTATATATTTTCAGTTAACGTTTCATTTAACATAAAAAACAAACAAGGTTAACTAATGATTGCTAACGATATAAAACTAACATTAAATAGTTTAACCATACATATTTTACCTGTTCATATGGTCCAGTGTCCCGTCGTCGCCGGCAGTAAAAACTTTAAAATGCACACACAAACGTCAACTGTCAGCTGTCTGTCACACAGCCGCTAGCCATGTAACGACGCTCGGCTCATTGTTGCCACATCTGGGATTGGGATACTTTTACACAAACTGGACAAAGAAACTGAATGAACAGAGGATTTAAATACACAGAGATAATTGACATAACCAGAAACATGTGCATAACTCAGTCAAAAACAGAGACAAACTTGCAAAAAGTGCATCTACAACATTAGGCTTAAGTATTTCATTAATTTGCATTATTAACATCTCAGGTTACCCATGTAACCATGGTTCCCTGAGAAGGGAACAAGACGCTGCTTCAGTGATGACACTTTGGGGAATCCCCCTCAGCGTAGTGTGTCTGAAGCCATGTGCAACTTAGTCCAATCTTGATTGGTGCAAGGTCATCCCGAAAAGCGGAAGCTATAAAGGAGCCGGTCTCACAGTTGTTGTCAGCCTTCTGATCGACTGAAGCAAGCCGCTCCCAGGCATGTAGGAAGTATGGCAAAGGGACGCAGCATCTCGTTCCCTTCTCAGGGAACCATGGTTACATGGGTAACCTGAGACATTCCCTTTCGAGGGAACTCGCGCTGCGTCAGTGATGACACTTTGAGGAACGAAATGCGAGGAATGTATGTGGGGAAGACCACCCCACAGAATTGCATATGTCATGGAAGGAAACCCCCGACAATAACGCTTTCGAAGATGCGAGTGGAGTGGAGTGAGCTCTAACTGACAGCGAAGGCAGCCCATTCACCTCATAAGACATGGAAATTGCCTCGACAGTCCATCTACTAACAGTTTGTTTAGTAGCCGGGCAGCCCTTCTTAGGGGGCCCGAAGCATACCAATAGCTGGTCAGATTTTCTCCACTGAGACATCTTCCTGACATGAGTCTCAAGAGCCCTAACTGGGCACAGTAGCCTTAGCTTCTCTTGATCGGCCGACACATGAGGAGGATGAAAGGCCTGAAGGACTACCGGCCGGGCCACATTAGTGGGTACTTTAGGTACATACCCTGGCCTAGGATAAAAAATAGCCTTTACTCCACCTGGAACAAATTCCAAACAGGAAGGAGCAACTGACAAGGCCTGAAGGTCCCCGACTCTCTTGAGGGACGTCATTGCCAGCAAAAATGCCATTTTTAAGGGTAAGCACTTGTCCGATGCAGAGTCCAAGGGCTCAAATGGTGCAGAGGATAACCCTTCTAATACGACCATTAGATCCCAAGCAGGTATTCTAACCTGAGCCGGAGGCCTCATCCTTAAAGTGTGCCATCCTTAAAGGAAACGAGTGATAAGATGATGTCTCCCCAGTTACCGTCCAGCGGTGGACGAAAAGCAGCCAGAGCTGCCACATACACTCTTAGTGTAGAAGGGGAAGAACCATCAGAGAATTTATATTGTAGGAACTCCAGCACTGAAGCCACTGGGCAGTTAACTGGGTCTAATTGGTGTTGTCTACACCATGAAGTAAAAACATTCCACTTCAGAGAATATAGTTTCCTCATGGAGGGAGCTCTAGAATTTAAAATGGTCTCCACTACCTCAGTAGAGAGACCCTCATTCAGAAGTTGATCCCCCTCAGGGGCCACACCCATAATTTCCACATTTCCGGTTGGGGGCAGTGCGATCGGGGGAAAGGCGTACAGCCGAAACCTTGGCCACGACTGTACCATGGCGTCCAGCCCCAGAGGAGCTTGGACGTGTGAGGGAAAACCATAGGAGACAATGCGAGTTCTTGTGTGACACAAATAGGTCTATGTCCGCCTAGCCAAACCTCCTCCAAATTAACTGCACCATCTCGGGGTGCAGCCTCCATTCCCTGGGCCTTAGCCCCTGCCTCGACAGGATGTCTGCTCCCACATTCAGGTGCCCTGGGATGTAGAGTGCTCTCAGAGAGAGAAACTTTCCCTGGGACCACAAGAGGATCTGATGCGCCAGTCTACAAAGAGGGTGCGACCTCAGACCCCCCTGATGATTTATGTAAGAAACGACCGACATATTGTTCTTTCGAACTAGAACATGATGGTCTCTGAGGTCTGGGGGACCCTGGGCTGAGCGGCCCTCCATGACCGCTTCCCACCCTGTACTGGACGCATCTGTCGTTAGAGTCTTTCGATGACAAGATACTCCCAGCACAGGGCCTTAGGTCAGAAAACAATATTTCTTCCACACAGCCAAAGCCTGAAGGCATCTGCACGAAACCTTGATTGTGTGAAATGGGTTGCCCCTCGGGGAAAACCCTTTGGTCCTGAGCCACCACTGTAACTGTCTCATGTGTAACAAGCCAAAAGGTATTACGTTGGACGCTGCCGCCATGAGCCCTAACAGTCTCTGAAACTGTTTTACAGTGATATATTGGCCTAGCTTTATTCAGGACATCATAGCCAGAATCGACTCGATACGAGTGACTGCATCATGATCGAGTCCCACACTACTCCTAGGCATGTCGTCCATTGAACGGGAGTTAGCATGCTCTTTTTCAAATTGATCCTGAGCCCCAAGTACTTCATGTGATGTAGCTTGACATCTCGATGCAGTGCTGCCATCTCCTGAGACTGAGCCAAAATCAGCCAGTCGTCTATATAATTGAGAACTCTTATCCCTTGGAGCCTGAGTGGCGCCAAGGCTGTGTCCATACATTTCGTGAACGTGCAAGGGGATAGTGCTAGGCCAAACGGAAGAACCCGATACTGAAACGCTTTGCCCCTGAAAGAGAATCTCAGGAACTTCCTGTGTCCCGGAAGGATGGATATATGGAAATACGCATCTTTTAGACCGATCGTGACAAACCAATCCTCAGATTTGATTTGACTCACGATAAGAGGTATGGTCAGCATCTTGAACCTGTATCTCCTCAGAGATCGGTTCAGCTGACGTAGATCTATTATGGGACGTACTGCTGCTGTGAGTGCTGCTTCGAACCCCAAGATCGTTGTGGGGGGGCGCGATTCGCAACAGTCTGCTTCTGTGTCTGCCTATATGAGGAGCTTGATGTTGATGGCTGGGGCTGTGACTTAGCAACCGGCCCCTGGGACTTATGGCGGTGAGGAATAAATTTTTGCCTGCTTCTTTGCCTCCTGGAATCTCTCGACGACCGATGTTACGGCGTCGCCGAAGAGACCAGGGGGTGATAATGGGCCATCAAGAAGAAAAATTTTTATCACTCTCCTTGATGCCTGACAAGTTGAGCCATAAGTGCCTCTTCGTCGCCGCCATGGCTGCCATAGATCGGCTGATAGCACGGGCCGTTTCTTTGGTGGTGCGGAGAGAGATAAGTCAGTGGCTCTATGTAGTTCTCTAATGTCGTCAGAGCTCACTGATTCCGCCCCATCTAAGTCCCCCAATAATTCAGCTTGATAAGCTTGCAATATAGCCATGGTGTGCAGGCAGGCACCAGCTTGGCCTGCTGCCATATATGCTTTTCCAACCAAAGATGATGTGGTGCGACATGGTTTGGAAGGCAATGTCGGGGCTTTAAGAGAAGACACAGCTTCAGATGATAAATAGGCTGCTAGCGTCTCCTCTGTCTTTGGCATAGCACCATAACCATTCTCTTTAAACCCCATAATAGATGAATAATTATTAACCATGGGGCTAGAAAGCCTGGACGTATATGGCTTTTTCCAAGATCTACACACCTCAGTGTGAAGATCCTGGAAGAATGGCAAGCCCCGACGTTAGGGTTGGGAACCGAGAACCGGTTCTCATCCGGAACCGGTAGTGTTTTTTGAAAAGAACCGGAACCGTGCAAGATTTCTAAGTTACGGTTCCGAAAACGGTTCTGGTGCGATGGGTGGGCGAATTGCGGGGAGCGTATCCTTTAATAGAGACATCTCACATCATGAATGTTATAGCAATGAATGCACTGAAAATCCCTCGCGCTACTCATATACGTCAGATTTCAATGCAGAGAGAGAGAGAGAGAGAGAGAGAGAGGTGCCCAAAGCTGCACGATTAATCTTTAAAAGATCGCGTTCTCGATTTCATCACCCACATGATCTAATTCCTAAATGACAACGATTCGCCCGTGTATATTAAACCTTTGACAAAAATAAAATCGCGACATTCAAATCTGCGTTTGCGCTGCCGTTGATCTAAAGAGAGTTGTGTAGATATAAACAGCTTCACAAACAATATTTTCAAACGCACATTATTTCTGTGTGACAAATAGGCCTATTCCAATTATAACAGAAGTATACAAAAGTTTATTATTCAGATAGAAACGCTGGTGTTTATGTATAATAAATTAGGCTACCTTCTGAAAGTAACTGTACTTCAAATAACGACTGTATCGATTGCATTGTTACGCCACTAGGTGGCAACAAATTACTGTTAAAAATGTGTCTATCACTGAATCATTCTTTCAGAAACAAGTCTTTATGAATCCAACTTACAAAAATATTCTGTTTCATCTGTCTGAATCTTACATGTGTGTTCAAGCATCTTAGCTAATTTGTGGTAACACTTTACAATAAGGTTCATTTATGAACTAACCATAAGTGATACATTTGTTACTGTATTTGTTAATCTTTGTTAATGTTAGTTAATAAAAATACAGCCGTTCATAGTTTCTTCATGTTACTTCACAGTGCATTAACTATTGTTAGCAAATACAACTCTTGATTTTAATAATGTATTAGTAAATGTTGAAATGAACATTAATAAATGCTGTAGAAATGCAGTTCATTATTAGTTCATGTTAATGTAGTTAACATTTTAACTAATGAACCTTATTGTAAAGTGTTAGCGAATTTGTTGAGATTTTGATCTGTTAAATTCATTTTACAAGAATAATAAACACAAAAAGGACTGTTTGAGTCAAGTATTGTGCATTTTTCCCTTACTACTATTTTTTATTAGTCGTTTAATTATTTTAATGGAACCGGAACCGGAATCGTTAGGCAGAACCGGAATCGCAACCGGAAAATTTCTCAGAATTCCCAACCCTACCCGACGTGGAGGTTGTGCTTGTGCAGGCTGTAGAAAACGTTCATCAAGTTTACTTTTTCTTTGAACTTGTTGTCTCTCAGCTGGCCAATCGATGTTTAATTTAGCCACAGCTTGAGACAAAACCTCCACTAACTCCTCATATTGTGGTGACTGGGCTGGCGAGTCACCTAATTCACCTGCATCAACACTGAGAATGTCTAATTCCTCAGAACTAGACGAACCCATTTGTCATGCGTTCACACGGGACGGAAGAAGCCGCAGAGCGGGCTTCCGGATCCCTGTGAACACTGGAAGTAGAGGCTGAGGGCTGAGAAAGGGCCGAAGCCGTCTCAATCCCATCCCCTAGATCCATCTGTGATCCCCACAAGTGAAGCCGCCAGGTTGCCTCGGCAACCGTGGGACCTGCACCACGTGGAGCGCAGAGCTGGCCGCTCTGATCAAACAATGCCAGCCGGGAGCGCAGCGTTCTGAGAAGCAACACACTTTCTAAACTGCTGCTGTTCACTCGCCATTTCATATAATGATAATAAGGGACAGACAACACCAAATAAGACTGACAAAGACACAGAGCGCTTGCTGAAGATCAGAAAAGCTGACAACAGCTGTGAGACCGGCTCCTTTATAGCTTCCGCTTTTCGCCGGCACACGTCACGGGATGACATGTTGCACATGGCTTCAGACACGCTACGCTGAGGGGGATTCCCCAAAATGTCATCACTGACACAGCGTGAGTTCCCTCAAAAGGGAACAGGAAATTAAAAATGAATTATTGGATCCTTAAAACCTCAAATCAGGGTGTGTCACTGATTCAGCCTATGTTATCAAAATCTCACTCCAGCCAGGCAACTAAAGTTGGCAACCCTGGTACTGCATTATAATACTACAACCCAAATTCCAGAAAAGTTGTGACGTTTTATAAATTTGAATAAAATGAAAACTAAAACAAATGGAAATTTTGAAAAGATTCAGCTGGGAGAATATCTAGCAACTAATTAAGTTAATTGATATCAGGTCTGTAACATGATTAGCTATAAAAGGGATGTCTTAGAGAGGCAGAGTCTCTCAGAAGTAAAGATGGGCAGAGCTGTGAAAGAGTGCATAAAAAGATTGTGGAATACTTTAAAAACAATGTTCCTCAAAGTCAAATTGCAAAGACTTTGCAAATCTCATCATCTACAGTGCATAACGTCACCAAAAGATTCAGAGAAACTGAAGAAATCTCTGTGCATAAGGGACAAGGCCGAAGACCTTTATTGGATGCCCGTGGTCTTCAGGCCCTCAGATGACACTACATCACTCATCGTCACTGACAATACTAAATGACAATACTGACAATACTCATGTGTCAATGACATTACTAAATGGGCCCAGGAATACTTCCAGAAACCACAGTTGGTAAACACAATCCGCTGTGCCATCTGCAGATGCCAACTAAAGCTCTATCATGCAAAAAGGAAGCCATATGTGAACATGGTCCAGAAGCGCCGTCGTGTCCTGTGGGCCAAGGCTCATTTAAAATGCACTGTTTCAAAGTGGAAAAGTGTTCTATGGTCAGACAAGTCCATATTTGATGGGATTCTTGATGGAAATTATGGACGCCGTGTCCTCCGGGCTAAAGAGGAGGGAGACCTTCCAGCATGTTATCAGCGTTCAGTTCAAAAGCCAGAATCTTTGATGATATGGGGGTGCATAAGTGCATACAGTATGGGCAGATTGTATGTTTTGGAAGGCACTATGAATGATGAAAGGTATATAAAGGTTTTAGAGCAACATATGCTCCCCTCCAGACAAAGTCTATTTCAGTTAAGGCCTTGTGTATTTAAGCAGGACAATGCAAAACCACATACTGCAGCTATTACAACAGCATGGCTTAGTCGTAGAAGAGTCCGGGTGCTGAATTGGCCTGCCTGCAGTCCAGATCTTTCACCTATAGAGAAAAATATGTCAAAGATGACCACAAACTCTTCAGCAGCTGGAAACCTATATCAGGCAAGAATGGGACCAAATTTCAACACCAAAACTCCAGAAACTCATAACCTCGATGCCCAGACGTCTTCAAACTGTTTTGAAAAGAAGAGGAGATGCTATACCATGGTAAACATGCCCTCGTCCCAACTATTTTGAGACCTGTAGCAAGCATCAAATTTAAAATGAGCTCATTTTGTGCATAAAATTGTAAAATTTCTTAGTTTAAACATTTGGTATGTTATCTATGTTCTATTGTGAATAAAATATTGGCTCATGTGATTTGAAAGTCTTTTAGTTTTCATTTTATTCAAATTTAAAAAAACTTTGTTTTTCAACTTTTCCGGAATTCGGAATTTAGTCTGATTTAGTCTGAGAAGAAGAAAAAGAGGCATGTACATTTTATGAAGAAAATGTCAGTGGTGCTTACCGTGGCAAAACTATAAAATAAATAAAAAATAAAATATTGGCTCATGTGATTTGAAAGTCTTTTGGTTTTCATTTTATTTAAATTTAAAAAACGTCCCAACTTTTCCGGAATTTGGGTTGTACTAATAATTCGTCAACAGTGGCAGTGTCACTCTGTCTCTTTCTCTTTACATTTCTCTCTATTTTCCTCTTTATTCCAACACCTTCTTCTTTTTCTCAGCCCAGTATCAGTGGTCTGGATCTGGATAAATTCCGTGAGGTTCTGCTGCATCATTGTGACGTGAATAAAGATGGAAAGATTCAGAAGAGTGAGCTGGCCCTGTGTTTGGGAGTGAAGCTTAAGCCATAGTCCTCACATGCAGACTAAAGTTCTCAATTTTGCTATAGATCACTGGATTTCAAAACTGTATTTGGAAGGTGAAAGCATTATGTATAACTTGTGTATTGCTTGCTTCTCAAAAATATGTTCCACTTGCAAAATATGTTATTGTGAAATTAATTAAGGAAATATAATAACTTTGCTTTTAAAACCATCCATTTTTGCAACAATAAAAGTTATCTGTTAAAAAGTTAATCTGTTAAGCATGTAAAGTCATAGTAGTGGTGCCTTAAATATATATGTTACTTGTGAAAATTAAAGGATAAAAACAGACTTTGATTTGGTTCCATGTTTTGATTTTACTTTATTTTATTTTATTTATTTTTATTTACTATTTGGTTCATTTTTGTGAAAATGGGAACTTTCAGTGGATGATTTGAGTCTGGAAATATTCTAATTATATTAATTAATTATATTGAACTTAGCCTTTCTAATGAGTCAAACCAAAATATGGTAAATAAACAGAATATTCTAATCATCTTATGAAGCATAAAGACCTCACTGAAATACCATTGTCATGGATGGTCGTAGTATAAAGCACATGGTGAAGGAGATAGAGAACAAAACAGCCTTTATTAAATTCACTAGGAACTCTCAGGATTTCACAGAAGAACATGTAAACACAACCACGTAATCTTAGATGATACTGGACAAAGAAACTGAATGAATAGAGGATTTAAATACACAGAGATAATTAACATAACCAGAAACGTGCATAACTCAGTCAAAAACATGGAAACAAACTTGCAAAGGGAACACAAGCAAACAAGAACATAGTGAAATGAAAACGAAACTGAACATTCATGTTACAACCATACACCAGCTGTTATTTTGTAAAAGCCAGTGTGTAGCATGTTTATAGTGCATCTTTGTGGCACTGGATTAATTCTATTTATTGCTGCTGTTCACTTTTACAGCCATGCCATTGGCAATCAGATGCTCAAGTGCATTGTTATTATGTTTCACAACATACAAATTAGTTTTTACTTTCTTGTTTTACAAATGTTAAGCAGCAAAGACCAAAATATGGCAGTTTTGATTCACTTTTTGATACTTTATTCTTCAATAAATGTAGAGAGAGCCATTTAACAGTTGCTAGGGTGTTGCTATGGCATTCTGGGTGGTTGCTAGGGTGTTATTATACAGTTGCTAAGGTGTTTTGGTAGTTTCTATGGTGTCCTGGGTCATTGCAATGATATTGCAATAGATGGATCTATAGATAGATCTTAAAAGCAGATCAAAGGCCTACTGTGTGTCTGATTAGATATGAAATTCCAGCTGTCAAAAATTCACAAGTCATGAGCTGAGTTTGGTGGTTGTAGCTTGAAAGCTACAAAGAGTTAATGATAGAAAATTTAGTCTGAGAAGAAGAAAAAGAGGCATGTACATTTTATGAAGAAAATGTCAGTGGTGCTTACCATGGCAAAACTCGGCACTAGACAGTTGCTAGGGTGTTCCGCGTGACAGAGAGCGAACCCCTTATGCGTATGATCTTCTGGTGCTGAAATATGGCTTATTCATGTCTCTATATGGTTGCTCAGGGGAATCCCCGCTGACATTTTTAAGGGCATTCAACTTCATCAAGTGGGTGAGGGAAGTGTATTTGGACAGACCCTCGACCTCTCGATTTTGACAGAGGGAGTGAGACTACTCAGTGGGTGCTTCTCAATCGGAAGGCTGCATCCTAGTGAGGCTTTGTCCTTGCTAGTCAAGTCTTACGAAGGCTTGTAGGCTAGAGTCCTCCTTAACATTGAAAGCTATTGAGACGGTCTAGTAAGTATGCATAGCTGCATCATACATGATTTATCCCCCACGGTTATGACGTGAAAATACTATTAAAATTATTTGAAAAATAATTTATATTAATTTGCTGCAGTTCGGGGTTGAGGCCCTATCCTGATTGCCAGGGGTATCATGGCATAAAGGGTCACGAAACCCCCCTGTTTTAGCCTGGTCGTTCACACCTCTGAGCTGGAAAAAGTCTGTAAAGCTCTGGAAAAGTGGGAGTGGGAGTGGGGGTGGGGGGGGGGGGGGGAACAACCAATGAAAAACAGACCTACATCACACTCATTATACAGAATGATGAATATTAATATATGAGCAAAGAATATGAGAAAAATGACAACAAACTCCCAAGCACAAGGGAGAAATGCGAAAGAATATTTAAAAGGGCTAATAATACTTTCATTACGTTTACGAGCACTACAGTCTCATGATAAACAACACGTAGTTTAACACAGAAAGAATAAAGACATAGTTTAATTTTTGTCCATTCTCTAAGTCTTTTGTTCATCAGAATAATCGTGTCATCGCGTTCAGATACACCACTGTATCAGGGTCCAGTTTGCGCATATATTTCATTTGAAGAAGACTTAATGAAATATGTGTGCATACACCGTGCTGGTTAATGTTTTGTGCAGGAGAATATGAAATATGTCAATAAAAACTTTAAACACGGATACTTTATTCTCTATAATCCACATGGCTAGTGTTGTTAAACTCATTGCGGAGCTCCGCGCTGAAACCGATCATATGCGCGCTCCACGTGCATATCATAACAATTGTATTTTTCATGTGTTCGTATTCAAACTTCAAACAACACTCAAGTGCTGCTGTGCTGAGGGAAACATACACACGGCTCGCGTGTCTGAACGCAGATCGAGGTGAATGAACAGCACTTTTGTGACATTTGAATTCTCCGCTGTAATGCGATCTCATGCGAACATATTTTCCATTTGTGCTGGTAGATTACAGCAAAACAATCCACATGCACCCAAACTTCTGCTCTGATCGCGTCGTAGGGAAACGCATTTTTGTGTTGTAGCACTGAGGTGCACGAGCACCAACGATATGCCTCTGAATGACGAGACAGAGGCGAGAGAAGTGATACTTCCTCATGCATAATACCGCAATTATAATCTTATGCATACTACAGCGCAGCGATTGGATTGAATGTTCTTTTTCTCATTAATAAATGCAGAAACTGTTGACGTCAGCATGTTCGACCAGCCCATACTGGAGCCAATCAGAACTCCGGATCTTGCCGGTAGTACACGATGTCATCAGATTTTGTGACGTTGCTCCGACTTAGCTTTTCAAACCGGAAGACAGAAATCGCTCTGAAAAATGCAAAAATAACTAATTTCAAATTATAAATAAAATTAATGAGTACCTTTAGTGTTTTTAATTATGTGCAGCCTATACATATCTGTTCACAGCTCAAAAAATGTGTTCTGGGGTTTAATGACCCTTTAATAGCTAATATAATCTAACCCTTGCTCCACCAGCAGAAGGTAACAGTAAAGATATGCAACTTCAGATTCTGACTACTCTTCAGAGATTATTTCAAAGGATGGAAAGATTTGAGGCTTATCATTCCTTTTCCTCATCATCCGTTCCAGTGGAAGGTGTTTAGGAGGGCATTTCTCAGACTAACTCCCCACCTTCTGTCCCAGTGGCAAATGATTACAATTCGATGCTAAGGACAGCATGGAAGCATCTCAGGAGTCTCAATTTAACGCAGGCTGTCGACGATTAGCTAATGCCCACAGTGGTGAACGGTAAGAAAATATTTTTACTTTGTTACTGTACTTAAGTAAATTTTTTCAAGTATCTGTACTTTATCAGAATATTTTTATTTTCAGAAACTTTTACTTTTACTTCACTACATTCCAAAGCATAATATCATACTTTTTACTCCACTACAGTTCATAAAAGCATGTCATTCCTCGTTATTTTGAACTGGAAAAACATCACCCGCTCTGAGACATAATAATGGTGTCCGATTTATGAATGAGCTGATTCTTTTCAATGAAGCTGTTAAATCGTTTCGCAAATCGCAGTGAATGATTCATTCACAAATTGGACTGATCGGATTGCAGCAATTCCCGAGTCTTCAACTCACTGATTCAAATGATCCAGCCAGAGCGAGTCTCCAGTAAACAATTCAGTGAATTCACAAGTCTGACTCAAAATGAGGCAAGCATGGGAGATCCTCAGAGCTTGAGTGCACGTGTGACTGATGGCATAAAAAGAAAGTTTTTAATGCTGAATTTTAGGATTTATTATTGTAAATGTAAATCATATTTAGGTCATGACTGTCAGTTGTTTGTGAACTAAATCTGCTGTAAAACGGTGAGCTGTTTAAGCCCACTGTATGAAATGGTTATATGCAGACATGTCCAATTCTGTGTATCACTATCTCAGTGGGGTAGGTTTTAGGTAAAAACGAAACATAACATTAAAATTAATTAATGTCCTTGCATCTTCCCCACTGCCAGAGTAGTTTCAAATGAATTTCAAACTAGTGTGCGCTCTTCTTAAAATTGTAAACATTTTGCCATTATATTATATATATATATATATATATATATATATTTTTTTTTTTTTTTTTTTTTACAGTATATTGACAGTATAACACGTTTATTTTTTCCCCCTAATTTTTAAATACTATATGTCAAGTTTTGTTTTTATTTTTTCACTTGTTTGCACACATGGGGTATCAGTAACATAAATTGATATTTTAAAGGGGACCTATTATGCCCCTTTTTAAGAGATGTAAAATAAGTCTGTCCCCAGAGTGTGTATGTGAAGTTTTAGCTCAAAATACCACACAGAATTTTTTTTATAACATGTTAAACTTTTAGCACTTTTTGAGCAAAAACGCACCGTTTTAGTGTGGTCCCTTTAAATGCAAATGAGCTGCTGCTCATGGCCTAAGAGGGCGGAGCTTCAAGAGCTGATGCTACGAGCTCAGGTGACAGAACAATCTCACGCACTAATAATCTCAGAAACTCTCTGTAGCTGTGCTTAGTTCGAATCGGAGTCTGAAAATGATGCCTACAGAGCAAGAGAATATATGCTGCATGGAGACAGAACAGGTATCCACCTGTTTCCGCAGGGTGCTACTGTAAAAAAGAACGTGGGTACAATTTCCGGTGAGCCGGCGGAAGTAGCATACCAATGGTATTTTGTGTGCCAATTATTCGGATCATTCTTTACTTTGTAAAGTTGCAAACCTTTTTGAGAGATGTCGTTATGGCACTCAGAGACAACATTTCAGTCTAGTACATTTATTAGTTAATAATATCACAATACAACAAACAGTTTTCTGCCCTTAATTGTCCTTTACTTTACTGACCTTCCACAAAAGTGCTGCTGCATGACTACAAGGCAATCTTGGCCCTGCAATACATGAACAACCCGCTGTCTTTTCTTCACCTGTCACTGATGCTAGCACCAAAGCCTTATGATGTGATATTTTACTCCTACTGATGTCGTGCGTGCCAGAGCCAGTCGCGTTTCCACTGTCATATATGCGATGCTAAAGGCTACTTATGTTAACCATTGGGATAATTAATACACACGTTTATGGAAAATACCAGAGACTGCTTGAGGAACGTAGACAATTCTTATATGATTATAATCGTGTTTTTATTTGGTTTAATGTTTTATCTGTCTCTTCCCTGTGCCTTTGTTGATAGCGGACAAATGCATACGCATCATAACTCCTGTTTTATTCTCATGAGCTCCCTCTGTTGCTCTGGCTGAAAGGATCAGGATAGATAGACGGGAGAGATCGCTCAAACGTCCTCGGATCACAATCATCGCATAATTTAGAGGAAAATTAATAGAAAAGCTCAGAAAAGTGACATAAACATAGGGTATGTTATCAATATATTTCTAAATGTGTAAGCCTTGGACTTAAAAGCCTTAATGGAGTTGTTTTGTGCATTCTTGTGATCGTAAATAAATGGAAGCAGGTGCAACTGAATAGGTATGTGTTCTCTTTTTATGTCAATATAAATATAGGTTAGATTCAGCATGATTGATGTCTTGACATTTGATATTCAACAGTGCTTTGATCTGCCTGCATTGACACTATTCTTTTAAGAGCTGCTGTGCAGCCAAATAATGTACCAGTTATCAATGTAAAGCTGCTTTGACACAATCTACATTGTAAAAAGCGCTATATAAATAAAGGTGACTTGACTTGACTGTTGATGTGCACTCCTGACATAAATGAATAAATTACTGTTATTGTAATATTTTTTATTGTAAAACATTGTTCAAATATTGATGCTGGAATCTTAAATCTTTAAGTAAAAGCCAAACGTTCACAAGTTTGGTTCGCTAAATCTTAAATGACTGTCAACAGTTTACTTCAAACCGGAAGACACTCCCACTTTTGACACAAGGCCTCATGGGGCATAGGAAACTTGTGGATAGTTTAATTTAATTGCGTTTATATCTTATGTTGTCATCTTGCTTTTATCCACTATTAGTATGAGCCTGTTGTAGCGGACCCCATCCGAATGATGGCCAAAACTTTACTGATGAGTTTGAAGTTTATTGTACATCACACAAAACATGACGCGTACGTTATCACTCCAGAAAATCACCATAAGAGCTGAATAAAACACAGTACAAGAAATGCCCAGGTGAAAAAAATACTATAGTAATTTATAGTAAATATAGTGTTTTTGAACCATACTAAGTAAAGGTTTTGAAGTAAAGTACTTGAATTAATTTGTTGTGGTAATTCTATATTTGCTGTGGTAATATAACAAATAGGCTATAGTAATATAAACAAATTACCCAATACTGTACTAAGTTTTTTACAACTATATATCATATGGTATATTATACTACAATACACTACAATTTACTGTAGTAAAAACTAAAGTATACTACAGTATTTATTACAATTTATCAGTTCACTATAGTTAATACAACAGTATGCTGTAGCATTTATTAACATATGTATATATACACTACAATATATACAGTATACTACAATTTACTATAGTATGGTTCAAAAACACTATAGTATTTACTATAAATTACTATTGTATCTTTTTCACCTGGGTGCGCATTAAAGTCTTTTATCTATAAACTCTCCCTTCCATTATCATACACAGCGAATTACACAAAAACACTCGTTACAACTAACAGTAAACAAATATATACAGACCTTATGCCTTTTCGGGGGTTCTTAATAAACTGGTAAACATTATATATCCGTAAAACAACTCCGATGGACTGTAATAAAATGCGCGCACTCTCTCTCTGCCATGACCAGTATTGCTCCGGAGAGGATCGCGTACAGTTTGTACTGACCCATCCTTGAGTAATAACTTCAACCACGGTGTCCTCAGTGACTCAGATGGCGGGAGTCTATGGAGCCTTGTATGTTCGTTGGTACATCCAACAACATCCAATTTGTAATGTTTTTTTTGGCACAGACATTGTATATCTCTAGCTGATACAGCGAGTACACAGAAATGGCACACTCTGTGCTTCTCACTCAGGGGTGTGTTTATGCTAACAGGGCAGATCATCACCAGTCATGGGCGGGGTTTCCCTACTCTTATGTAGCAGTAGGGGGAAATATCAAACAGTGTTTTCTGAGAGATTGAAAATGATAAATGGGGATTATAAAAAAAAAAAGTATTGGGAGGATTTTTACCATTATAGGCTGGTTGTTTACACGCACCGTGGACACACATCTGTGTTCAAACACCTTAAAAAGTAAATTTTTCATAATAGGTCCCCTTTAATATATTTAATGTTTTGATAGTGTATGACAAGCCCTCCTCCCCCAGGTATTTTGAGCAGTAGGATTATATAAAATATATAATATAAAATGATCAAACATTCATCAATCAGATTTTTTTTTACTTTTAATACTTATGTAAATTAAAAATCAGTCCCCGCTGTCCTGGCAAGGAGTGTGCTAAAACTGACCGCCTGTTCTCTCACTCTCAATGCTGTGTTCCATTACATTGATAGAAACTGTTCAAAGGGCTTGTCGCAAGCCAGCCCTCATGGCAGCCCTCCCTTTTTTAGGGGTCCTAATGACTATCATCAAAGACACACTCCTGGAGCCCATACTGGTGGAGGAAGTACAGGGTTTCATTTTAGAGGTGCTCCCCAGCGCACCACAAACTGGGTTTTACTCCACCTACCCATTCTCAACCTCACGCGCCAATACTTGAAGGTACTTCCATTCAAAATAATTCACACAAAATAGAAATGTAGTCCATAAATGCAGGAGAGTGGTTCAATTCCCTTGACCTGAAAGATGCATATTTCCACAACACAAGTCCTTTCTCAGCTTTGGCACCCTTAGCCCCCCTTCAGTTACAGGGTATCACAATTCTACCATATCTACACGATTGGTTAATCTGTGCTCCCTCTCTAGATCAAGTAATATTGGGCACAGAAAAAGTACTGGGCCATGTTTAATCTCTGGGGTGTACTGTGAACTGGAAGAAGAACAGTCTCGAGCCTCACCAACAAGTGAATATTTTCAGTCCCCATTTCGATTCCGTAATAATGAATCTCATGCCTCAGAAGATAGACAGACTTGAAAAAGCATTAAGACACTTCCAGCCAGGGAAACTGGTGACTGCGCACTAGGGATGGAAAAGATTCACAGATTCGCATCGGTGCATCGGTATAAAAGTTAACGATCCGATGCATCGATTTAAAAAAAAAGTGTGCATCGGATACAAGTTGGCATTTGTATTGCGATGCATTGGTTCTAACATAACTGCATCTGTAAAAAAACGATTTATTCATATATATAATTATTAGTAGATGCGCAATACTTTTTATTACTTAGAAAGTGACCAAAAATTTGTGACAATATCTTTAAATATAGATTGATTTCTTCTCTCTAAACTAGGGCTGAAACGATTAGTCGACATTATTGACAACGTTGACAATAAAAAAAATATTTTTGTTGTCGAATAGTCTTTTGATCTCATATGACCTATTTGAAGGGCCTGCAATAACGCGGTTTGACCAGTGGGGCACTGTAGCGCAATACTGTAATGCAGCCCTCCCGGATCCAATTCAGTAGAAGAAGACACGGTGCTTCGGAGTAAAATTTGTGGGAGTTTAACATAGCATAAAACATAAACATAACGTTTAGCAGAACTACAAAAAAATGCTGTCATGCAGGGCCACCATCTCTCATTAAAACTCACTGTTCTCACGCCACGTCCATTTTCTCACGCAGTGAAAGATACATAGCAAAGAGGACACAGACAATGTGCTGACAGATGAGACAGCTCAGGTTACTTTTGATATAAAACAGTCTCGGCTTTTATATTCTGTCAATTTTACTACGGGATTCAAACAATACATGTGGTTTTGGGGCTCTTTAATGTGGCATTACAGATCGCTGTAACACCTCAGGTCAAGCGGCACGTTAACCTATTATCTCTTCCACTTTTCTGCTATTACAGCACAAAATAAACAAGAATGAACTTCAAAAAGTATGTTGAAAGATAAAGTACAACTTACTGAAATGGATCCATCTCTAATGTAATCACTTAATCAGAGTTTTAACCGCAGAAAGACATCAGTAAATCAGCTTGCAACTAATATGTCACAAAATGTTACATTTACCTCAGGAAAGCCATTCAGTGACCATAAACTCGATAGTTAGTACAAAAGAAGAAAAAAAAAAATCTAGAGAGGGGTGGTTTTCAAAAAATATGCACAATATTACATATTCATATTTTTACTCTTATTAAAAAGTTATTATTACATTATTATTCCCAGACTAAATAAAAACACAGTACCAGTCATTGTAACAGTTGGACTATTGATGACTTCTGAGGATAAAAGAAGACCTGAAATAGATTGGTCTATTCAGTTGGCTCGAAATTAATTAAAAATACACTTTCAAAAGCTGAAGTGATTTTTATTTATTAGTTAAAGTATAACTCAATATTTTAACTAATTGCTAAAGTGGAATAATCAAACAAAGCATACTGATTAATCAGTGTAATAATCGACGATTAGTCAATTAGTCGTTCCAATAATCAGTAAGTTAATCGATTATCAAAATAATCATTTGTTGCAGCCCTACTCTAAACTGTTTTCCAAGCGCGTTCTCTCATCACCACTGTGACTGCTGCTACGTGAATATGATGTATCACAACACTACAGAGACCGAGGTGTGTCAAGAGTCACAGAATATAGATTAACATGGCTCTACAAAGTCCTGTTTGTAAAAGGGCCATGCCTTAGAAGTCAGAAGGCATTAAGTTCATTTATGATTTGCTGTCTGTCTGAACCAAAGAAATAAAAGCGAACTATCTGTACCATATTCAGGGCCGGGCCCTATGATTTCCACGATGCAGAAAACGCTTATGGAATCACAGAATCCATTCATAAAAACGTACTCGGTTACTAACTTAACCTTGGTTCCCTTAGATACGGAATGGAGTACGAAGTGTATTATCGTCTGCCGTTGGGCCCACTCTAGGATGGTTTTCGCTAGAGTAAAAAGGGGGTTGGACGAGAGCCCGCCCTGGCGACTTATGAAGGACGCCACTGTGTACACTCGTGGAGCTAGTTGAGTATGCGTACGCTCATCTGTCTCAGAGGGGAAAGAGCCGCATTCACGCACTTCATAAAAGTGCGGGAAGTCAGAGATAGCCCGAACAGTAGGACCGCGTATCAATACACCACCTCTTCGAAGGCGAATCTAAAGAATCGTCTGTGATGGGGGGGCTACCTGGATGTGAAAGTAAGCATCTTTCAGATCCAGGGAAAAGAACCAGTGATCATTTTGAATGAGCGCTTTATTAGGGCCCAATTCAAGCATCTGAGATCGAGGATGGGCCTGAGACCGCCATCCAATGAGGAAGTATTGGCTGTAGAAGCCTGACTCGCTCAATGCTGGGGGAACCACTTCTATGGCTCCTTTTGCCAGCATAGTGTTTACCTCATAGCGCAGGACGTGCACGTCCTTGCTCTCTACAGAGGTTTGGACCACTCCGTTGAATAACGGGTCCCTTTGAGCGTTCTGGTACATGACCTCGATTTTTTTTTTTTTTTTTTTACACCCAATACCCATTTTGACACTCCAAGGATGGCCTGCCAGGCCTCAGCCGGTGTGGCAAGGGGTTAAATTGATTCGAGCGATGGGTCACTGCGAGGGGACCCGACACTCGTAATCTGGTTGCTATGACAGAAATAAATTGCAGAGATAAAAAGAACAGTGGAGGTCAAGGGAAAGAGCTGTCTTCAGAGAAACGGTCTGTGAACGCCGCAAGGTGAGAGCGTCCATCTTCAATGGAGGCAGCTTGCGGGGGCGTGGCCGGCAAGTGACGCACTCAGAAATTCAGCATTTTACCACAAACACCAATGAAATTGTTATTTTAGAAGAAATATATGACACGAGTCTCACCCGATAGTTACAGGGGAGATTGTCATGAAATAATGCTGTTAGTGCTGCACTCAGCTGAACCCTAAACAGCGTGCGCAGCACCGAGAGATCCCCTGCTGCAGGAAGAGGGAGACATGCGGGATCTAGACCGGTGAGAACTCACTTAGTCCCGTTCACTGGCCCTGTAACCCTTTGTTTCTCATCTCAGCTTGAGAGAAGAGAACAGTGGAAAATGAGGGAAGGAGCTGCTTTTTAGAAAAAGTAGTCTGTGAACGCAGCGAGGCGAGGCTCGCGCTCTCATAGTGAGAGCGCTAGTTCTCAAAAAACGCGGCTTGCGGGAACGGGGCCGGCAAGCGAAACGTTCAGAGGTTCGCCATTTAACAACAAACGCCAGAGAAATATGTTTTCAGAGTTAATATATATTCCATGAGTCTTACCTGAGACAGGGGAGAGCATCATGTCATATTCAACTGAGCACTGTAAGCATTGAGCCTGTTCTCGCGCTCTTGTAGTGAGAACGCACGCCCTCAATGAACACGGCTTGTGGGGGCGGGACCTGCAAGCGACACACTCAGAGATTCGGCATTTTGCAACAAAACGCCGGAGAAATGTGCTCTTTCAGAGTGAATAATACACCATGAGTCTCACCTGAGTCAGGGAAGAATGTCATGTCATATTCAACTGAGTGCTGTCAGAAGTGAGAGAGTGCTCGTCCTCAGTGAATGCGACTTGCGGGGCGGGGCCAGCAAAAGACGCGCTCGGAGGCTCGGCATTTCGAAATAAACACCAGAGAATGTGCTTGAGTAAAATTAAGCTCTATGCTCACCCAGGGCCGGTTCTAGACATTTGGAGGCCCTAGGCAAACTTTAGGTTGGAGGCCCCACACTCCACACCCCTCCTAATAAAAAGCACTTAAAACAAATATTATTCCTTACCTTTTTATTTAAAACCTGTTATTAAAATTTGTATATTTTTATATACACATACATATATATATATATATATATAATATATATATATATATATATATATATGTGTCCATATTAATCAAACTTTAAATAAGGTTATCTCGTATTTGTTGAGGATGCTATCATTTTTTTTTTTTTTTTGGTAGTAATTTGTTCAGTAATTTATTTACAGTAGCCTAACACACCCACCCACTATTTGGGATAACAAACTCTTTAGGCCAGTAAAATGAAAGAAAAGGAAAATCACTTAAGTAAATGAACATCATGCCTTAAAGAGATAGAATTTTCATTTTTGCGTGAACTGTCATCATTTACTCCCCCTCAAGTTGTTCCAAACCTGTATGAATTTCTTTGTTCTGCTGTACACAAAGGAAGATATTTGGAAGAATGTTTTTAACCAAGCAGAAGGTTACAAACATTCTTCCAAATATCTTCCTTTGTGTACAGCAGAACAAAGAAATTCATACAGGTTTGGAATTTTAATTTGTAATCATTTTTAATCATCCCTTTAATCATTTTTTTGGACAGGATTTTTCCCCTCCTGTTGAACCAATTAAAACTATATTATCATATGTAGGCAATTACAGTGCAATACTTCAAATATGCACTACACTCTTAAAAATAAAGGTTCCAAAAGGGAGTTTTTACACAGTGATGCCATAAAATAACCACTTTTGGTTCCCCAAAGAATATATATATATATATATATATATATATACACATATATACATATACATATATATAGGTTCATTACGGCTTTATTTTATTATTTTATAATAATAATAAAATAAAGCCGTATTTAATAAAGTCTTTATTTTTTCCACAGCAAAAAACCCTTTGTGTTATGGAAAGGTTCTGTAGATTTTAAAGGTTCTTCATGTAACCAAAGAAGAATGTAGGCTACACAAATCAACCTCTATATAGTAAAAGTGAAAGAGACAAACTTCTAAGCATAAATACTTAATTACTTTATAAAACTGTACGCTTATTTTTCAATAAATAACAATATTTATGTTTTTAAAACTGAAAGTATTACGGTAGAACAGTAATGTAAACAGCAAAATTTAAAAGATACAGACAGTTTAGGTACTGTTTTTGAAACACAAAAAAAAAAAAAAAAAAAAAAAAAAAAAAAAAAAGTACTCTAGTGCTGTAATAGCGTACTCTAGCTCTTTGACTTTGAATACGAACTTTGCTTTCACTTCAGTATCTTGGTAGTCCGCTCCCGAAACGATGTCATTCATTATGCACAAATTCAAAGTGTCTAACGTCTGGACGCGTCGACGGCGCTCGCGCTCTTTTAAACTCATAAACCGGCAAATGATCTATCCAGAAATAACGCTGATCGACAGAACGCGTTTATTTTTAGAATACATTACAATTAATCCATAAGATATGACAACTTGCACACCTACATTACGAACTGCATTTTTTTGCGTGCCTGTTCAGGCTTTCGCTTTACACCCCACGAAGGATGTTCGTTTCGGCACAATCATAATTCAATGACTTAAAATCAGTCAGCTGCAGAAAAGTTGCATTTTCGTAACTTTTTTTTATGTATTCAGAAGGTGGGACCAAGTTTGATACGTGACAATAGTTGGTTTCATTACAGGTGAGAGTCACTGTGAATTCATCTATATCCAATGGAAAAAGAGCCTAGTATTTTGCTAGGGGGATGTTACGGTAAATGAGGCCCCTCCTCCATGGCCGAGGCCCTAGGCAACTGCCTGCTCTGCCTATAGGTAGCGCCGGCCCTGCTCACCTGACGGAAAACAGCACGCTGGATGAGCCGAAACAGGTGCTCTAGGACGCTGATGGTGGCTCGTGAGTGGCGCGATCAACTGAAGAAGAGCAGGCGCAGCACGTTATATTCGCCAGACCGTGTTTGAGAGTTGGTCCGGCTGCTGCAAAACACCGGGATGCACGCGCTCGGCGCTGTAGGCGGCTCAGGTGTGATGCGCTGACCAGGCTGCTTGAGAGCGGCGCGCTGATCAGAGCTGCATAAGAGCGGCGAGCTGGCAGAACGGCTAGCTTAACAGGCTGCTCATGAGCGGCGAGCTGTAATAGAGAGAGGCAAACAGAGGAGAGGCTAGCTGATCTTGCTGTTGCAGAGCGGCGAGCTGATCAGCGGCGAATTCCAGCTGCTTGCAGTTGAAGGCGGCTTCAAGTCTCGGGATCAACGAAGAGATGTGATCTGCGTCCTTGAAGGAGAATGAATCAGTTTGCCAAGGCGAGACGGCCCATTTTGGCGGGCTCGAGCGGGCTCGCTCGCCATTGGCTCGCGCGGCAAGTTTACTTAAACTCCACGAACCAATGGCCGTGCAGTTTCACTGCGTGATTAAAAAGGCTTCAGAGTCGGTGAAAACAGGAGTTTCCCCGTTGCGTCTTGCCTAAACGGCAGACGCCGCAGTACGAAGTGTAGTATCGAAAGGGAACGGAGTTTACTGTATGACGTGGAATGGCATGGAATTTGTCGAATTTTGGATGAGTAACTTAAAAGTAGGGGGGTACACTTATGCTACATCAAATTGCGATATAGACTAGTGTCTGTGAATATTAAACCGCAAGAAGACAAATTGAATATGAATCCTGCATGTTCTGCGTGTCTCTGGCTCAGACGCGCGAATATGTTTACTACACATCCTGAAGCACGCGTGACGCTTGCGGTGTTTTTTTTCCAGCATCTGCCATCTTACTACATGATGACATGAACACATAAACTTCATCTCCAGAGCTGCTCTGAGAGTCACTTCATGAGCATTTTACCGTTTAATTTAAGAAATACACACAGAAACTTCAAGATCACAGCAACCCGTCAAAATAAAAGTTCGGTTTAACTTTTAATAGAAATATAGCCATACTAGGCTACTATTGTAGTGTACTATGTAGTCTACTATTGTACTATTACTATTGTACGGTATAATGTATTTCTTAATGACAATGTAATACTGCTACTAGCACAATAATTATTAAGACTTTAGTTTTTAAGGAATAATCACACAATTTTACAGTAACAGTAAACTTAAATTTAATTTGATTCAAAGTTTTATGCCTTCATTTGATTACCAGAAAATTTAAAATACACAGCACAGAATTTCTGGAAAAAAAATTCATAGGGCCCTATTATTGTAAATGAATTAATAAAGTTGCTTTTTATTAATTTATTAGACATGTTTTTAATTAAACCATTAAAATGGAATCCAGAAAAATTGAAACAGAAAACAGAATTTGGTAAAAAATAAAAATAAAATGGAGTATTTCAAGTATTTCAAGAGCCCTACATATTGAATTGCATAGCATCATATTTTTTTTCATTGCATCAAGTCAAGTCAAGTCAAGTCAAGTCACCTTTATTTATATAGCGCTTTTAACAATGCAGATTGTGTCAAAGCAGCTTTACAGTGATAACTGGTATATAATTTTGGCTGCACAGCAGCTCTTAAAGAAAATGGTGTCATTATCCATCTTAAGTAAATTCGGTATTGATTCATTCCGATGTAAGAATCAATAGTTATTAATTTAGTTAATTTATCTATATCAGCACTGGAGTAAAGAATGATGTCATCACCCAGCTCAGTTCAGTTCGCATACAATGGTGTCAGTGCAGGCAGATCAAAACACTGTTGAATATCAAATGTCAAGTGTCCCCAACTAAGCAAGCCAAAGGCGACAGCGGCAAGGAACCCAAACTCCAACAGGTGACATAAGGTGGCAAACAGGTGTTAAAATGGAGAAAAAAACCTTGGGAGAAACCAGGCCCAGTCGGGGGGCCAGTTCTCCTCTGGCCAACAGCGAACAGTGCTTTATGATAGCTGCCTGAATCATAATAAGTCAGATGGGATCGCAACAGTCAAAGTATTTATTCCAGTTCCATCCAGTTGAGGATCGTATTCATTGCGCCGGTATGGACAGTTTGTTGAGGAACTGTGCCACTGGCTGTCATGTCGATGAGGCCTTCACAGTGGATGATCTAGTTGACTCAATCTCTGCTGACACTTCAGGGCTGCGTTGTGGTTGTGTCAAAACGCAGGTCCTCGATCTCACCTGGATATGGCCCGGATCTGGCTGACTACAGTAAACCTCCGGATAAACAGAGAGACTAATATTAGTGTAGATGCCATTCTTCTTCTGATGTAACGAGTACATCTGGTGTTATAGGAAGTGTTCCCGGTTCCAGCTGACCTAATTAATGCAGCCTAACAATCCTTTAATAGATTTGAAAACGTAAATTGCATCATATCGCATTGTATTGAATCGAATCGGATCGCGTTGCATCGTAGCTGCTTCATATGTATCTTTAATGTATCGTACCGTTGGCTATGCATCGAGATGCGTATCGCATCGGCCTCAGTTAGGGAGATGCACATCCCTACTGCGTACAAGAAACTGCTAGGGTTTATAGCAGCAGCATCAGTGGTGATTCCTTTGGGCCTGTTAAGGGCACGTAACATACAGCGTCGGTTCAATTATTTTCAATTGTATTTTCATGATTTGTTATCACAACTTTTCTCAAATCTTTTGTCAAATCAGCTTAGGTTCACAAACGTTATTCAGATAACAGAGTATTTTTTTTGTTTCTGTTGAATAAACTAATCTCTCACATTTTTAGTTTAAATTAACTCAATTTTAAGGCAACCAGGTTAGGCTATTTTAAGTTAAACCACCAAATCATTTTTACTGTGTGATATTTACAGTCACACTGTAAAATAATTTTTACAAACATATTATTGTGCCACATTCACAATAATATGTTTTAATTAAAAAATAAAATTTCAAATGAAAATAACATTTTCTAAGTTGTCTTCATGTTCCATTTTCACTGGAGGAAAACAATAGTGTGATAAGGGGTGAACACAGTGAAAACTTTACAGTGGATGGGAAACTGCCTTGTATCGCTTCTGCATCACATTATGTAAAAGGCATTTATGACAAAGAACTGCAGATGCAGATATCATGACAATCTATCGATAAACACCTTGTCCTCTACTTCTGATGCTGGCGCTGCACTGCACCTCTGGCCTAGATGCTCTATATCAAGAATGGCAGACAGGATTGTTTTTAACCTGTTCTTCACTTTCACTTGTTCTTTGCTTTCTGTAGTTTCAACTGGATCAAGGAAAGGCAGCCAGCACAATTGAGGTTTATGCCTCAGCTATTTCAGCATTTCATGAAGGGGCTGATGGCCTGCCATTAGGACAACATCCTTTAGTTTGTAAGTTTTTGAAGGGTGTTCTTCACTTTTGTCCAGGCCGCATTTTGCAAACACCAAGTTGGGACTTGCCCCTCTTATTGGACTCTCTCAATAAGTCCCCATATGAGTTTATTGTGAAGAATGGTCTGTGAGGGACTGCCACTTTTACTTTTGTTTTGTGTTTATTTTATATTTATTAATATTTGTGAAATGTTCACTGGTTCCCACCTCCTTCTTCCCTGAATTACTAACCTCGCTACACTTGCCTTTTTGCCTAAAGTACTTTATCCCCAGTTTACAAATCTAGTACTGGAGGTGGTTTAATTTCAACCCTCTTCTTCCTCATAGGTCAAACAGAAGCAGTTACTCACCCTATGTCCAGTTAAGCCATTGCGTACCTATGTGAATTGTACTCAGTTTTTTAGAAAATTTAATTTTCAGCATTTTGTCTGCTACGGGAAGGCCAGGCAGGGGTTATCGCTGTCTAAACAGCGTTTGTCACATTGGTTTGTCAATGTCATCTCCTATGCCTATGCAGAAAGAAGGTTTCCGGATCCTACAGGAATATGAGCCCATTCAACCAGTGTTGCCACTTCATGGTCTGCACCATGTACATTTACAAGATTGATGTGACCTGTGCAACACCTATGAGCACTGCAGTTCTGATGTCTGTTGCCCAGCGAGATAGCTAGAGATAATCCAAATTGTTGTGTTCCCTACTACCCTTTCGGTATGAGTCATTCTATTTAGATTGTAGTGATGGTCAGAGTTAGGTCGAGTTTTGTCTGCTCACCAAGGCTGCATTTATTTAATTAAAAATACAGTAAAAACAGTAATATTGTGAAATATGACAATGTAAAGTTTTCTATTTGAAAATATTTTAAAATGTAATTTATTCTTATGTTGGCAAAGCTGAATTTTCAGCATCATTACTCCAGTCTTAAGTGTCACATGATCCTTCAGAAATCATTCTAATATGCTGATTTGCTGCTCAAGAAACACACACACATATATATATATATATATATTTTCCAAACTAAGCTTTAGTGCAAGCGCACAGCATCAGTCATCATAACGAATAGGATAGGAATAGGAAAGTGCTCAGATTAAATTCATCAGTGTCTGTTAAATGTGTGTGTGTGGCTACTCACCTGTTTTGTGTCCATCCTGCTGCAATCACGTTTCATATCCACCATTGCAATTACCACTGTGTTCCTATCTTCATTTATACTTGTTAACTTGCTATCTTCATTTATACTTGTTAACATTTATAAGCTTGTTAACTTGTTAACAGTCTCTCGCGCGCTCCTTTTTCAACGCGTTCTTCAAACAGCTGTGGTAAGTCGGATCAGTCTACAAACACGGTGAGTCATGTCATCCTCTCCCAGCATTGCTACCTGTTCCATTTGCCACATGTTTACCATAGCTCTCTCTGTCAGCGACGAGGGATTTACATGTCATAAATGTAGGGAAATAGTCAGGCTGACAGAGAGAATCTCAGAATTAGAGACACGCATCCAAACTTTAATCGAGGATAGTAAGAATGCAAGGGCTTCAGATACTGTTTTGGATGCGACTAGCTTAGTGAACTCTGTACATTGTTCGGTTCCGGCTGTAGAGCCCGCGCAGCAGGGCACTTGGGTAACGGTGAGGCGGACTAGCCGCGGAAAACACCACTCTTCCGTTCCAATAAGAACATCAAACAGGTTCTCCCCACTCAGTGATACACCCACTGAGAATCCTGTTGAAAGTGCCCTAGTTATTGGCGATTCTATTACACGGAACGTGAAAATAGAGACACCAGCCACCATAGTCACATGTTTGCCGGGAGCCAGAGCACCTGACATCAAAGCAAATTTAAAAGTGCTGGCTAATGCTAATCGTAAATACTCTAAGATTATTATTCACGTCGGCACTAATGATGTTCGACTTCGCCAGTCGGAGATCACTAAAATTAACATTAAAGAGGTGTGTGAACTCGCAAGTACAATGTCAGGAGAAGTAATTTGCTCTGGCCCCCTTCCTGTTCGTCGGAGTGATGAGATAGTTAGCAGATTATCATCACTAAATGGCTGGCTGTCTAAGTGGTGTCCGCAAAATAATATAGGTTTCATAGACAATTGGAAAAGTTTTTGGGGCAGACCTGACCTGTTGAAAAGAGATGGTATTCATCCCTCCCGGGATGGTGCTGCTCTTCTCTCTAGTAATATGGCACATAGTCTTAGAACTGAAACATGACAAACTGGGGCCCAGGTCAGAAAGCAGACAGACTGGCTAAACCGACCGTCTGCTAGCTGCCTCACGTTACAGAAGTCAGAAAATTCAGATAACTCCCAACACATAGAAACTCTTACACCTAGATATTTTCAAATAGAGACTGTGTCTGTACCCCGAATTAGTAAAAACAAAAAACTTCCAAACCCATTTAATGGTAAAAATTTAATTGATGTTCAACAAATAAAAAATAGAGATAATAATGCTAAACAAATGATAAAACTCGGGTTGTTAAATATTAGATCCCTTTCTTCAAAATCACTTATTGTTAATGATATTATCAAAGATAATAATCTAGATGTGCTGTGTTTGACAGAAACTTGGCTAAAACCGGACGATTACATTACTTTAAATGAGTCTAGTCCTCAAGGTTATGATTATCGACACAATGCCCGTCAGAAAGGCAAAGGGGGAGGTGTTGCTGTAATCTATAGTAATATTTACAGTATTAGTCAAAAGTCTTTCAAATATAATTCCTTCGAAGTGATGGTACTCTACGTAACATTATGTAGGTTGACATTTGTGCTGGCTACTGTATACAGGCCACCAGGACACCATACAGACTTTATCAAAGAATTTGCTGATTTTCTGTCAGAGTTAGTATTGGCTGCAGATAAAGTCGTTGTTGTTGGTGATTTTAATATCCATGTAGATAATAAAAAAGACGCATTAGGATTGGCATTTGCAGATATTCTAAACTCTATTGGTGTTAGACAACATGTGTCAGGACCCACTCATTGTCGTAATCATACTTTAGATCTAATATTGTCACATGGAATCGATATTGATGCTGTTGAAATTCTGCAGCAGAGTGACGACATCTCAGATCATTATCTAGTCTCGTGTATACTACATTTAGTCAGGGCGGCTAAACTGCCTCCATGCCATAAATATGGTAGAACCATCACTTCTACCACTAAAGATCACTTTATAAATAATCTTCCTGATCAGTTTCATCGCCTTAGCATACCAGAAAGCTTAGAAGACCTCGATGTTGTAACAGAAACTATTGCCTCTGTCTTTTCCAGCACATTAGACTCAGTTGCTCCTTTGCGCTTAAAAAAGATTAAGGAAATTAATCCAATGCCATGGTACAATGAGCACACTCAGGCCCTAAAGTTAGCAGCCAGAAAATTGGAGCGCAGCTGGAAGAAAACAAAACTAGAAGTATTTCGCATTTCGTGGAGAGAGAGAATGATTGAGTACAAAAAGGCCTTAAAATCTGCTCGATCTGCTTATTTTTCACAACTTTTAGAAGAAAATAAACACAACCCTAGGTATTTATTTGATACAGTGGCTAAATTAACAAGAAATAAAGCTTCAACTTCTGATGTTTCCAAATAGCACAGCAGTAATGACTTTATGAACTTCTTTACTTGCAAGATTGATAATATTAGAGAAAAAATTATAACCATGCAACCGTCTATTACAGTATCGCGTCAGGTAGTGCATTGTAGTGTCCCTGAGGAAAAATTCAATTCATTTACTGCTTTAGGAGAGGAAAAATTGTCTAACTTGTTAAATCATCAAAATCAACAACATGTATGTTAGACCCTATACCAACTAAGCTATTGAAAGAGATGCTTCCAGAGGTTATAGATCCTCTTCTTAATATCGTCAATTCATCTTTATCACTAGGACGCGTACCAAAAACTTTTAAGCTGGCTATTATTAAACCTCTTATTAAAAAACTACAACTTGATCCTAGAGAATTAGTCAATTACAGGCCGATCTCAAATCTCACTTTTCTGTCAAAAATACTAGAAAAGGTAGTATCATCACAACTATGTTCCTTTTTAGAAAGAAATAGTATCTGTGAGGATTTCCAGTCAGGATTTAGACCGTACCATAGTACTGAGACTGCTCTCATTAGAGTTACTAATGATTTGCTCTTATCATCAGATAGTGGTTGTATCTCTCTATTAGTGTTACTGGATCTTAGTGCTGCATTTGACACTATTGATCACAATATTCTTTTAAATAGACTCGAAAATTATGTTGGCATTAGTGGAATTGCATTGTCATGGTTTAAATCATACTTATCTGACCGTTATCAGTTTGTAGTAGTAAATGAAGAGATGTCATATCGATCACAAGTTCAATATGGAGTACTGCAAGGCTCAGTACTAGGACCGTTGCTGTTCACTCTGTACATGCTACCCTTGGGAGATATCATTAGGAAGCATGGCGTTAGTTTTCACTGTTACGCTGATGATACTCAGCTCTATATTTCTTCAAACCCTGACGAAACTTACCAATTCACAAAATTAACAGAATGCATAGCTGATATAAAAAATTGGATGACCAGTAATTTCCTACTACTAAATTCAGAAAAAACAGAGTTTCTAATTTTTGGACCAAAAACTTCTTCACGTAATAACCTAGAATACTGTCTAACACTTGATGGCTGCTCTGTTAAGTCTTCGTCGTCACTTAGGAACCTGGGTGTGCTCTTTGATACCAATCTTTCATTTGAAGGCCATGTTACTACCATCTGTAAAACCGCATTCTTCCATCTTAAAAATATATCTAAACTACGACATATGCTCTCAATGAAAAATGCAGAACAGTTAGTTCATGCGTTCATGACCTCAAGGCTAGATTACTGTAACGCTCTACTGGGTGGTTGTTCTGCTCGCCTGATAAATAAACTACAGCTCGTACAAAATGCAGCAGCTAGAGTTCTTACTAGAACTAGGAAGTATGACCATATTAGCCCAGTTCTGTCAACACTGCATTGGCTTCCTGTTAAACATCGTATAGATTTTAAAATCTTGCTAATTACTTACAAAGCACTAAATGGTTTAGCTCCCCAGTACCTGAGCGAGCTCCTAATTCATTATAGTCCTTCACGTCTATTGCGATCTCAGAATTCAGGCCAGCTGATAATACCTAGAATATCAAAATCAACCGCAGGCGGTAGATCCTTCTCCTATTTGGCACCTAAACTCTGGAACAATCTTCCTAGCATTGTTTGGGAAGCAGACACACTCTGTCAGTTTAAATCTAGACTAAAAACGCATCTCTTTAACCTGGCATACACATAACACATTACCAATTTATATTTTCAAATCTGTTAAAGGATTATTAGGCTGCATAAATTAGGTCAGCCGGAACCGGGAACACTTCCTATAACGCCTGATGTACTCGTTACATCAGAAGAAGAATGGCCTCTACGCTAATATTAGTCTTTCTGGTTATCCCGAGGTTCACCGTAGTCAACCGGATCCGGGCCGTATCCAGGTGAGACCAAGGACCTGCACCTTGACACGACCACAACGCAGCCCTGAAGTATCAGCAGAGATTGAGTCAACTAGATCATCCACTGTGAGGGCCTCATCGACACGACAGCCACGACACAGTTCCTCAACAACCATCCATACCGCCGTGATGAATACGATCCTCAATTGGATGGAACTGGAATAAATACTTTGAATGTTGCGATCCTGTCGGACTTATGATAGCTACCTGAATCATAACAAAATAACAAAGCACTGTTGGCCAGAGGAGAACTGGCCCCCCGACTAAGCCTGGTTTCTCCCAAGGTTTTTTTTCTCCATTTAAACACCTATTTGCCACTTGCCTGCCACCTGATGTCACCAGATGGAGTTTGGGTTCCTTGCCACTGTCGCCTTTGGCTTGCTTAGTTGGGGACACTTGACATTTGACTTGACATTTGATATTTAACAGTGCTTTGATCTGCCTGCATTGACACTATTCTTTTAAGAGCTGCTGTGCAGCCAAATAATATACCAGTTATCAATGTAAAGCTGCTTTGACACAATCTACATTGTAAAAAGCGCTATATAAATAAAGGTGACTTGACTTGACTTACCATCTCCCTGGTCTGTGTCAGATGACAAACTTCCTCCAATTTATATAATTGTAATTCAGTCAACAATCTTCCATGACTAACTTCCTCCAATTTATATAATTGTAATTCAGTAAACAGTCTTCCATGATTGTTCTTTATTGACAAGGTGAGACTCCTTGGCTGGTGCCCCAAAATATTGGAAGGAATCATCTGACTCAATATTAATATTAATACAAAATATTAATATTAATATTTAAGACCATAAATAACTACATTTGTGGTGCCCTCGTGTGAGGCTAGTCCACAATCACTACATTTGTGGTGCCCTTGTGTGAGGCTAATCCAAAATCACTACATTTGTGGTGCGTCCCGTGTGAGCTAACTTAGATTGAAATGAGCTTTCTGTTTTATCAACACAAGTCAATGCATGGAAAGATAAACAATAGAAGTAACTATAGCAGGAAACTGAGTTTTTTGCTGAGTCAGTAACCAATTGCTTAGCAAGAGTGGTTCCTTCTAGGCCCGATTGATAGTTTACCTGCTCAACTCTGTGGTACTGTTTGTGAATAGGATTTGTTTCTGAAGTGATTAAGAGTTGTGATCCTGAACCATATTTACTGTGCCAAAGATCTTCTGATTTCCGTTTCAGAAAAGTTTATTTTAGCGTGTGTTGTAATTATTAATTTTAACTTCCTGCTACCAAAAGTATAGCAAAGGATTGGTTCACCTTGTAAGTCTATAACAGCATTTTAGAGTTTCTGTGTAAAACCAGTCAGGTAAGGCTAGTGCCCTCTGACAAAAGCGAAGTGCTAAAATTCTCACCCCCAGCCTGTGTGTGACATCCATTGTCTTTGTGGCTTAGAGCTGCTTACACTTTGGGTGGTGTATTTGTTTATTTGTTATATTATTATATATATATATATATATATATATATATATATATATATATATATATATATATACACATACATACACACACACACACACACACGTATATATATTAAATAAAGATGGCTGATGTGACAGTTGAAGAAGTGAGCCAGGCCTTAAAAGGTGCTCCACTTATCAAGCTGCTTTCCAGCCTAGCACTAAATTGGCCAGTCCAACCAAATCAGGACATTAAAATTTCCCACCCCCAAGATCAGAGTAAAGTTTTGGATTTGCAGTTTCAGGAACTCAAAAACGACTTTGCTGACTTGTGTAGGGATAATTTGAAGCTAAGATCTGAAATATGTAGATTGTCTTCAGAGACAAAAAGCCTGCAGTCTAGGAAGACACTACAGACACTGGAAGTCAGGGAGCAGAGCTTAGGGGTGTGAAAACTGACATGGCTAATCTGCAAACAGAGCTGGCCGATACCCAAAATGTATTGTCAGTACAGACAGAGAAGTTAAATTCTCTGAGTTCTAGTGAAGCTAGAACTAAAGCTGAGCTAAGGTCAAATTTCTGAGCTGCAAAAGCAACATGAAATTGAGCATAAAGACAGAATGAATGATTCGGATAGAGTAAGGCAGCCCCCTCACAGTCAACCTGAACCACAAATTGTGCACCCCCACTCATTTGGTTCAGCAGTAAGTGACCCCCTGTTGTCTAGCTTTGAACAGAGAAAGCGTTATCAGAGCAGTAATGATGTCACAGCCTCTAGTGGCCTAACTGTGAGTGGTGACCCTAGTCATCACCAAGGGGTAGTACTTGATTCTCCTAAAACTTATCGCTCCTTTCCCAAGCTTCATTGCTTGCTTCCATCTAGCAACAGACTATCTGTGCCTAGGGATCCCATTGGTTCAGCAGATAGCTTTGAACAGAGAAAGCGTTGTCAGGGCAGTGATGTCACAGTAGGGATGACCCTAGGGCAGAGGAGGATGTTATGTTTAAGAGTTTGTTTGTGAACAATCTTTATCCCACAGTGAGAAAACTGCTCACACTCCTTGTAGACACCGACCGCATGTCTGCAGGTAAATTGAGGCAGCTCACCATGCAAGCTTGGTACAGTGGTAATGTAGGCACAGACAGGAAAGGCAGAAAGCCATGTGCTTCTGTGCTTGAATCTAGGCATGACAGTAAGACTCCCCTTCACTTGGAAGACATATCAGAACTTCACCAGGACAGGTTTGCCTCCCAATCAAAATCCTTTGATCTCCAGCAGAGCACCCAGGTCCCAACAGCCTCAAATGCTAGGAGATGCAAAAATGGCCATAATGCCCCTGCTAGGGTGCGGAGCTCCGGACATGACATGCAGGAAAAAAAAAAAAAAAAATAGTAGGCTAAATCGTGCACACGATTTATTAATTTGTTCCCTCAATTTACAAAAACGTGCACACGATTTACTATTTCGTTCCCTCGATTTATAAATCATGCGCATGATTTTTAAATCGAGGGAACGAAATAGTAAATCGTGCGCACGTCTTAGTAAATCGAGGGAAGGAATTAATAAATCGTGTGCACAATTAAATTTTTTTTCCTTGCATGTCATGTGCGGGGCTGAAAACAAATCACCCTGAAAACAACCAGAAAAAGGGTAAGCAAAATAGAACTAGCATCTAGAGCAGGGGTGGCTAACCCTGGTCCTGGAGAGCCTCAGTGCTGCAGAGTTTAGCTCCAACCCTGATAAAAACTCTCCTGCCTATAGCTTTCTAGCAACCTTTCAAACCTTGATTAGCTTGTTCAGCTGTGTTTTATTAGGGTTGGAGCTGAACTCTGCAGGACTGTGGCTCTCCAGGACCAGGTTTAGCCACCCCTGATCTAGAGGGACTAAAAGAAATGATGATGAGGATTTAGCAGAAATCCAAGACATACTTCTTGAAGCCCTCAAAGACTGCAGGTCAGAGGAGCACATCTCCACTGACACAGACCTGGTTTCCTTAACATAACCAGGTCAGCCCCTACTCCTCCACCTAACATCTCAGTGGAGAACAACCAGGGAAAGGGGGGTTAGCTCATAACTGAACAGGGTCATCAGAGTTAGCAGACACTTATCCCCTGTACTTTGTCAGGCTTCACCTTTAGCCAAAGAAGGATTCATCAGTTGTCAAACTTCCGTTAACATTTTACCAACCAGTCTCAATTGTCCGGACATTTTTATTTTTTTTTTATTTTGCATGCCCATGACAATCCCTGTAGAGGTCAAGGCCCATGTAAGACCCCGGTTAGCTTGTATTTTAAGCCATTGCAGATCACAGTCAGTATTGTCAAATTTGTTTTGTCCGCCTTACAATCTTGCTTTTAGGACACCCTTCTAAAAAGAAGGATATTGATTGGACCTGCGGAACAGTCCTCTACAGACAGCTGCAGAGTTTAGGTAGAAAACTCTAATTTACAAACCCCACTGTTGATTAACATACAGCCTTTGAACTACACCATCCAAAAGTGTAGTAATGGATGTCATACAAAATGACTAGCCCCATTGTTTAGCCTGTATAGCAATGCAAATTTTACTTTAAGTCTAAGTGAGCTTTGCTCTTGATAATATGGCAGTCAGTAGACAATCTTGTCACTTTTGGTACCAAGTGAGCTGGTTTGGGACTCCTTTAGTTGGGAAAAGTAAGGAACCATGCAAATGATACAGGTGCACTTAGCTTACAGCTTGGACAGTGCAACACCAAATGATGTCAATCCAGACGCCTAAGAATTTGGTTTCCTGTTAAATCTGCTTTTGTTTCTGCTAAACATTTTTCAATGTTTACTCTTAACACTCTTTACAGAATCTAGCTTTTAGGCTATCTTTAGGACAATTTAATTTCCTTCCCCACATAGGTTCCATCTCCAGATCTAATTTCTAATCTGCTCACAAATTATTCTAATAGCCATTGAACATAGACCTACATAAAATATGTTCAACCATATTTTATTTCCATGCCAATGGTCAAAAGGTGGAGGTGAGGTGTGTGTTTTCTTCCTGCATATGGAAAGAGGAAATAAAACATAGTTCGTTAAGAGCATGACTTAAAACCGCACTTCCGTATTCTTCAAAAAGCTTACACTGAATGTCCTACACCTTCCCTATTCAACTTACAGGACGGCGCCAGTTCCGTTTTTTCCGTAAGTAGCATAGAGAAGGCGTAGGACATACAGCTTTTTTTTTTACAGCACAAAGCTTTTTGAAGAATACGGAAGTGCGGTTTTGGTGGAACCACTTGAAGGCGACCATTTGTTTATGTAAAGCGCATACATTTAAAAAAAAATGTAGAAAATGACCGATCGTTTCTCTAGATAAGACCCTTATTCCTCGTCTGGTATCGTTTAAAGCCCTTTGAAGCAATTTTTACCTTCAACCATTTGGAGACCATTGAAGTTCACTATATGGAGAAAAATCCTGGAATGTTTTCCTCAAAAACCTTCATTTCTTTTCGACTGAAGAAAGAAGGACATGGACATCTTAGATGACATGGGGGTGAGTAAATTATCATGAAATTTTAATTTAAAAGTGGACTAATCCTTTAATGGGCTTATTCAAGTTTCCTTTGACTATGTTCTGGCCCACCATCTAGTGGCAAAAATTTTTTTTGGCCCGATGCCAAACTTAATTGCCGACCCCTGCTCTAAACAGAGAAACAAGGAAACTCTGCAAGAAGTGAATTTGGGGAGTTTGAAAACTGCATTGGAGACAACAACGACAAGCTTAGCCCCCCCATCTTCAAAATATATTCTGCACCAACTTCAAAATCCTCTCATCATAGATCCTCCAGATCTGCGTGTTCCATATTGCCCGGATCTACACTGACTTCAGAATCTAAAGATCCTCCCGTCTGCGTGTTCCAGAGAATAAGGATCGTCTGCACAGACATCAGAACCGTCAATGCTTCTTCCAGGCTGCTTCTTCTGCGTGTTCCAGGAAAAGGACCTTCTCTGTGCTCCAGGAGTTCAATGTTCACAAGTACTTCGTGTTCAAAGCTGTGAAACGGATTCCAAATCCTTTCTTCCCACTGCAACGCTGCCCAGCTCAACAAGTGGAAGACGTCACCCTTGGATTCAGCACGACCAGGCAGACTTAAATATCACTTACCAAACCTCTTTCCAGAGACCTTGGCATTAGTGTATATTGTCGGTATATGATTATCTAATTTGCATTCGATTTTGCATAGCTGATGTCAGTTAATACACAAATAATCTCTCAGTTTATTTGTTGAATTCAGAATAAGGTTTACCTTATTTCTTCTAGAGAAACTACAATTTATTTTTCCATAAGATTAACTTGAAACTGCCATAGTAACATCCTACTCATTCACTTGCATTTATCAATCTTTTTGCACTTTATCCATTCAGTAGTAGTTAGTTACTCTTGTCTATCCTTTTGTTAATAAAATCCATTTATTACACTTGTGTCTTCTTTGTGTTGATAATACAGTAAGCGTTCTGCGTTAGTTCAGGCAGGCCTCGTAGTCAAGCTCCGCTATCAGCTGATTCGCAAATTCCAACCCCACCCTTATCAGCTGATCCGATTTCTATTAACTCAATGGGCTCCATGCACGGCGGCGCATGACGTACTTCTGGTGAAATCTTAGAATGCTTGAATACTTCCGCCGATCGTAGAGTGCTATGCTATTAAAGGAACGCTAGTCACCAAAACAGCTAGAGCTTATTTTGTTGATGCTTCATTTTATATAGATATATACATTTATGTTTATTTTATATATATTATTTTATATCATAATGACATCTAAACGTATAAAAGTATCTTTTCAAAGACGGGAGGACAGCACTTCTAGCTACCACTGCTGTGTGCCGCAGTGTACTGCATCTGCTAAATTTAACAGTTTTCACACATTTCCCAAAGATAAGGAAACACAGAAGAGGTGGATAGTTAACATACAACGCGACAGTTTTACAGTTACAAGCCAGACAAGAGTGTGTAGCCGACATTTCCAAAGTGCAGACCTGATCGAGCCTCAAACTCCAGCCGGACGCAGACGTCTGAAGAATGGCGCTGTCCCGGTGCTTTTTCAGTGGAATAACTTCACTCTTCCAGCCCCACGGACCGGAGTTTGGGAAAGGATAACGCGACCAAACAGAGACACATTGCACACTGATGATGCCCCCTCTATAGATGCGGAATCTTACGACCACGACTACTGCTCCACTGCTAAGCCTGCTGCCTTGGATTTGTCCCTGGAGCACACTGAAGATCTACGTGCGGAAATAAAGCTCCGAAAACAAATAGAGGAGATAACCCTCAACAGCAAGTTCTGTTTGGAGCGGTTTGTGGCCTCCGATGATGACATTCGGTTTTACACAAGGTAAGCAGACAATGTGTTAAGTGTTTATCAGATTAATATAAAATTACCAAGACTGTTAAGAATAGCTAGAAATTAAAGTCAACTAAGTCAATTAAAGTCATCAACCTTGAGATACACTTTCCTGCAGAGTTTAGCTTTAACCTGGATTAAACACACCTACCTGTAACGTCGTAGGAGTCATGAAGATCTTGATTAGCTTGTTCTGGTGTGTTTGGGGTTGGAGCAAAACTCTGCAGAAAAGTGGATCTCGAGGTCCAGAATTGAGGACCCCTGTTCTTTGGACATTTAACATATCAAAGGAAATATGTCCCACAGGTTTGCGACTCACGCCCACTTGATGGCCTTTTGGAGGCAGATAGAATCAGCAACAGGCAAGATTGTACGGGTGACAAGAGCTCAAACTGCAGCTGTATCAGATGAAGTTCCTCACACTGCCGATGCAACAGTAAATATATAATGAAGCATTTAATAATAAAGGTATAGTTCACCCAAAAATGAAAATTCTGTCAATGTTTGCTCACCCTCATGTTGCTTCAAACCTGTATGAGTTTCTTTGTTCTGATCAACACAAAAGTAGATATTTTAAGGAATGTTGGTAACCAGAGAGTTGACGGCACCCACTGACTTCCATAATGTTTTTTCCCCCTTCTATAAAATTCAATGGGTTCCGACAGCTGTTGGGTTATCAGCTTTTTCAAAATATCATCTTTTGTGTTCAGCAGAACAAAGAAACTCATACAGGTTTTGAACAACATGAGGGTGAGTAAATGACAGAATTTTCATTTTTTGCGTGAATAAGATATTTTGTTTTACAAAACTTGCTGTTTTAGTTATGTTTTAGTAATAGAAATAAATAATTTTCTCTTTTTCACAGTCACTTCAACCCATTGATTAATTTTTCCTGTTTATGACATACCTGTCACTGGGTCTGATGCAGAAGGATCTGGCACACAGATTCAGAATCCACCAGTCAACTGTAAGCCGCATCATCAACACATGGGCTAACTTCCTCTATGCTGTACTCGGAGCTGTGGGCATTTGGCTGGATGAGGAGACTGTCAAAGCTCACATGCCAGATGTTTTTCAGGATTACTCTGACACACATGTGATTTTGGACTGTACTGAACTGCGGTGCCAAACACCAAACTCTCTTCTCCTCCAGAGCGAGGTATTCTCGACCTACAAGTCACCCACAAGTGCCCCTCACGGTGCTCTTACTTTTGTGTCATCCCTCTATGAGGGCGCCATCAGTGATAAAGAAATTCTTAAGCAGTCGGGTATCGTGTCTCTCCTAAAATCAACAATGGCTATAATGGTCGATAAAGGTTTCCTAGTGGAAGACTTCATCCCCTGCAAAGTACACATACCTACGTTCTTGTCAAAGAGAGCACAACTGTCTGGGCCAGAGGTCAGGAAAACCCAGTCGATAGCAAGACTGAGAGTCCACGTTGAGAGATTCATTCGAAGGGTGAAAGAGCATAAGATATTCAACACCATGATCCCTCTTTCACTCACAGGCAGCATTAACCAACTTTATACAGTAGCCTGTCTCTTGGTTAACTACCAAATTGGGCTCTTAGTTAAAGGGTGGGCCAGGGATTGCTAATGCTGTAGAAGCAGAATCAGACAGGCAGAAATGTCGCTATGCTTAGTTGCACTTCCGTTCTTCATTGGCATGCATCAGTGGATGGTGGCATGTGCCACTGTCATGTAACACTGACACGGAGTCACAGAACATGTTGCCATATGTCATGATGCTTCCAGTAGCGACTGACAGATGACTTGAGCAGCTATACTGTCATAATTGTGACTTAAATCCTAAATAAATAGCCTAATTTAGTATAGCTGCTCAAGTCATCTGTCAGTCCTTCTGTGACTCAGTGTCAGTGTTACACGATGGTGGCACATGCCACCATCCACTGATACATGCCAATGAAGAACGGAAGTGCAACTAAACACAGCAGCATGTGCCATTGGCTTCTGTGCATCAGATGCCATTTCACTGTAAATACTGTACATAATTTGAAATGACATTGTCAACAACTATAGAACTTTGAAACAAATACTTTAAACAGATCTGACAAAATAAAACACCACATTTGTAAAATCATGTATAATTCATGTCTTCATTTCCTCAGCACTGTGCCTCCTCTTTTACTTGTGCATAGAGAGGTATTTTGGCAGGTATGTATAGAAGAACAACAAATCACACCCCTGTTTCAGGGAAATTTCCTTCAATTTATATATGCCGTGGTCAGCTTTGAGGTACCTGCAGTCAATGTAGCTTGGTGCATTTGGGCATTTTAGTTCAACCAAGCCAAATGATGGTCTCTCAAGCGGGTCATATACCAGCCCATCAGGTGACCACCCAGCCAAGGTGCATCTGGATGAATCACCAGTCCACATTTCCTCAAGTTTAGGTTTTTCAGAGTTGCATAGTCATTTAAGGCACCTGCCTCCATATCTAGTCCGCTCTTCATGTGTGCCGTTTGTCGTATCCCTCGGATGATCCTCTCAGCTAGGTTTTCTGCAGCATTTGGACCTCTAACGTGGCTAACTTCCCTGAAATTTGAAGCAGTCACCCTCTCCTTCCTCAGTGAATGCCATTCAGGTACTGCACTTTGGATTCTTGTTGCTTCTTCTATGAGGTGTGACTGTGACAAAGTCACAGACAGTGAATTGAGATGCAGCTGTTCCTGGTTTGTTGGCACATGTGTACAATCTCTTGGCTTTAACTGGTAGCCCTCTAGTGGCACTTTTGGAAATGGGGGTGCGTCCTTATGGGTGATAGCCTAAGCCCTGTCTGTGAAACCAGGCAATAAGCTACCAGTCCTACTCTCAGTTGGTGTGGCACCTCTGCCTTCTTCATTGAGTGGTAACAATGAGCTCTCACTGAGATCTCATTTGTGACCCTGTTTTTACCTGACACTTTAAGACAAAATTGCAAATACATTACATGAAAATCATTTCTACTAATGTTACTAGCCTGCTTCTGGGCAGATCGTGAAAATAACAACAATTCTCAAGTTTGGTCTGCGGTGTTGTACTGCACATCCGGACGATTCTTCGTACGTCATTTATGGTAAATTTGGGTAATTCAAGCAAACAGTGAGAAAACTTTTCTGACTCCACCATAATCCCGTTGACTTCCGCTTTAAATCTCCTTTACCAGAAACTGATGAGCAATCTTGCGTCAAATGCGGAAGGTTTGCGTGCATAGAGCCCATCGGCAACTCAAATAAGGCGCATTACTTAAACGCAGCTTCCGTCTCTCTGCTTGTTTGGCTGCTTCCACTGCACGCTGCTTGCAATCAAGATAAGTGAAACGGTCTTTTTATGCTATGTCACTATCATTTTCGTGTGGTCTGCTTTATCAGTTCATTATGGAGTAACAATACATGAGGTTTAATTCACGTGTCAGTGAACACTCTGTTTTATACTCGGAGTGATTTACTAAGCGTATAAGAAGCTAGCCAATATGAGATTTGCATTTATTCAGAGACGAGGTTTGTTGAACTCTATAAAAGGAAAGAGGCTTTCGCTTTGTATTCGCATATCAAACGAAGCTACAGCAATCATAGATTTTGTACAGCAGAATGTATAACAAATTCAGACTGCATGTTAGCGAATATCACCAGCAATAGATCGTTTAGAGGCTCTGCAGATTTTGCGGTTAAGTAGAAGCTGTGTTTGCTCATTTTTTTGCACCTTATGATTAAATACAAACAATGTATTCATCTATTTAGGCCTACGTACGAAGTACGCGAGCAGCTGCATTTCAGCAAATATATCTGGGCATATACTATTTCATAACTATGGGAAAACAGCGATTTATAATAATGACGTATTCATCAGCGTATTGGTAGACTTCACTGCTGTCACGTAAGAATATTATTTCAACTTGCCGAGGGTGCGGTAAAGTTGGTTTTATGTTGGACATTCGTTAGGCATTCGCCAAGCAAATTAAGGGACTGTCTCAAAAGTATACACTCACATTCCAAGATGCGAAACCATGTAAAACATATTAATAAAATGTAAAGATCGGAATTAAGTGGGAAACCTTATTTTAATGGAACACGTCAGTTTAAGCTGTGAATGGGTTATTTGCTATGAACTGGTACATTGTTATTACATTGTACTCCACCATTTTATTTTACCTAATAGAAACAGGTGTTGTCAAGGCAAGTGTAATATATTCACTAACACTTGCAACACATCATACATGCGTTGGATTTTGGAAATGTCATTTTGTCAATTTTTTTATGAATTTTTGAAATACACAAATCTATATAACGTCCTGGTCACGTGACCCGATGATGTCACACCAGTTGAGATATGTTCACACACACCTGTCGCACATCATACACACGTTGGATTTTGGAAATGTCATTTTGTCAATTTTTTATGAATTTTTGAATTACACAAATCTATATAACTTCCTGGTCATGTGACCCGATGATATCACACCAGTTGTGATATGTTCACACACACCTGTCACACATCATACATGCGTTGGATTTTGGAAATGTCATTTTGTCAATATTTATGAATTTTTGAAATACACAAATCTATATAACTTCCTGGTCATGTGACCCGATGTCACACCAGTTGTGATATGTTCACACACACCTGTCACACATCATACACGATTTGGATTTTGGAAATGTCATTTTGTCAATTTTTATGAATTTTTGAAATACATAAATCTATATAACGTCCTGGTCATGTGACCCAATGATGTCACACCAGTTGTGATATGTTCACACACACCTGTCGCACATCATACACAAGTTGGATTTTGGAAATGTCTTTTTGTCATACTTTATGAATTTTTGAATTACACAAATCTATATAACGTCCTGGTCATGTGACCTGATGATGTCACACCACCTATTATATATTTACTAACATGGCATCACCTATATATATATATATATATATAGTTGTAGTGTATATACAGTACACATATATTACGATTACGATATATTATATACGATATATTATATACGATATTGTATATATAGATTCTTGACCCAATGACTTCACACAACTTTAAATAGGCTTTGTTCGCACATTTTTTACTACACACACTTATCTTACACAGTTTGCATGCTTACAATGCATTGTATGACTGTATTTGATTTTTTACCCATATATTCAACATTTCAATTTTTGTTATGTGACCTGATGATGTTACAACCCCTGTAATATACAGTAGTCAACATTTGAAGTTGATCAAAACATTTCATCAAAGTTGTCCTAACTTTTTTGATCGACTTCAAATGTTGACTACTGTATTTATGCATATTTCTCACCAATGACCTTCATTTTATTTTTAGGCTTTGACAAGGCATTTGATACAGTGGAACATAGCTTGAGGTTTCACTGTCTTCTTTGTTAATTTATTTTCTAATATCATTAAGACACTTTATGCAAACAATAAAAGCTCACTGAGATTACATGGTATGTTTCCTAAATGTGATCTCTAAAGTGCTATCACACAGGAATTCCCAATTTCATCTGTTTTGTGTTTTCACCAGTTTTCTGTTGCTTTGCAAATACAATGTTAAACAATCTATAAGCACCTTCTCTGCTTCTAAAGATTTAATTTATATTAACAAGATATATTTTGTAATAACAACAAGTCATTATTCTTCCAGCACTGCTTGTTGCAAATTTTGGTTCTGCAATTACATTTCACTTTTATGGAAATGCTTTTCCAAATTCCAAAAAATATTTCTCTTTGTTTAAATTGGTAAAATATTGTTTGGATTATCTTACATTAATTTGTACATTTTACAATTTGGCATATTTTACCAGAAAATGTATGTTGTGTTTGCTGAGATATGGTATTTTTATGTCAAGAAGACATAAACATTCACATTTGCAAGTGATTTGATGCGGTCATCTTTGATGTATATACATTTAAATATTTGTAATACCCCAACCAGATTTTTTACCAGTAGCCTATGCTACAATGTTATTAGTAAATATTAAACATTTCTACAGCTGTCATTAAACTACTATACAATTTGGTACTTACATGGCGTGGTAGAACAGTACCATGTCATTTCATTCAGGCCAATTTTCAATAAATGCACTTCCATCACGTGATGTTTACCCTCTTTCCCTCACTATTGGCCACTATCCTTTGTTCAAGTCATCTGATTGGCTGTTATATGTTTTAAAAATGGACGACTGTTCACTTTTCCACCTTTAATACCTGTAATGGAGGCCATAATCAAGACTGCTCTTTAAAACACACATTCCCAGCATTTCCGCTTGACATGAGCACTTTTAAAAAAAGGGATTGGTACTGGTTATCTAACAAGATGCTGAACAGATGCAGACCCGATGTACACTTGCTGATGCTGACTGATAGCACAGACTAATATTTAGGACCAAAACTAGGTTTATGTGAGGTAACGTATAAACAAGCGGAATACACTCGTTTTTGCCCCTGCGCGCTTTATTAACATATTTAATCACACGAATACATTGGAGAGCCTAATGTGTTCAGATCGGGAGGGCAGAGGCACCAATCCCGTGCCGCGGCGGCAGCCTCGAAAACAGCCACAGCCGTGATGTAATTTTGTAGGCAATACAGGAAGATATTTTATTACTTATACAACCTTTTGTTATTGATCCATTGTTGCTCTTATCTGTTTTTTTTTGTGTGTGTGTGTGTGTGTGTGTGTGTGTGTGATTCTTGTGTGTGTCATCTGTGATGGTTTTTGCATCCAAAATACTAAATGTATGCCATGTTCTGTTAATATTCGTAAAGTATTAGAATGGCATTACTAAGTAGGTTGTTTACATGAAAAAGCAGTTTTAAGCAGGGCTATGTCATCCTATAATTTAACAACAATTATATTGTTGTATCCCATTTGTACATTTCAATATTCATGGCATACCAATACATTTCTGACAATTTCTAAACTAAAGACATTGGTCAAAAAGCTTTTTCAGTAAAATGTGAAAAAAGACCTTTCACAAGGTTTAATATATATATATACTTTTTATACATATTTTAAACATTTGTATTAAAAAGATAAACAAAAAACTTGAACAGGTTAAAATACATATAAACAAACCAAATAATAATATAAAAGACTGTAAGAGTTCATGAACAGGTTAAAATACATGTAAACAAAAACCAAATAATGCTAAGGACATTTCACAAGAACATGTTCCTGAAAAGGTAAATGTAAAATATTACTAATAATATAGTAATTATCAACTATAAATATACAATTTCCAAAATAAACTTACTTTGCCTCTGAAAAACTTTTTTTGCACAGGTCCCAACACCAAAATTATGTGATGGTCACAAACTAAAACACAAATCAAAAAAGACACCAAGTGAGTGTGGTGACACAAAGGACAAGACAGACATTGTTAAGACAGGCATTGGTGTTGCTGAAGAGGTAAAAGGGACCTTACAAAATGTAGAAAAATCATTTAATAATATCTAAGAATCTACTAACAATTTTTATAGGTAACTAAACTATGGGAATGTCAAGCCACTGAACAGATTGTAGCACATATACATTATACACACACACACACACACACACACACACACATATATATTATACATTTTTATATATATATAACACATTATTACTTTAACATAGTTCACCATTTTCTTATTAATTTGCTGACATCACAACAATAGACACCTGTAAAGTATACACAAACCAGCCACATGCCTTTAGCTAATTTTGTAATTTTGTGATTGGAATCTTCTACTGCTACTTAGAAATGTATAAAAGGACTACATAGAAGTCCAGTCACACCATTACAAACAAAGTTGACTAAAAATATCAATGATATCAGTGATGAACAATGGCAAGATCTAAAAGAGGTAAGGGTGCATTGAGAAAAGACTTGTGGGAAGCTGCTGGAGGAACAGAGGTAATAAAAAAAAAAAAAAAAAAAAAAAATGTCATAGCTGAAAATATTGTAAATAATGACACTACTCAGAAATCACCTATCTGGCACACACTATCCAACCAAATATTTGAAAAAGATACTCCAAAAAACAGGCAATGGCTTTTTATTATATGGACGTATAACAGGAGAAATATCAGAACTGTTACAACCAATGTGTTTAAAGAAACAGGAAAATGAAACCAAAAGTATGCGGACAGAGAATTTGGAAAAAGATGAAACAGAAATGGATAGAGAGGAGTCTGAGGAGATCAATGACTGGGGACAGACAGACCCTGAGTCTGACAACTTTGAGGTGATAGAGGTTCCTCCAACAATTGACAACCACTGTAACTCAATCCATGAACTAAAAAAGAATCCAGAAAAAAAGACAGAATCAAAAACGGGACCAAACTTATAAACGTGCCACAAACACCAACTAAATTTAAAGTGTTTCTTCATTCGAAGGTATGGAACAAAATTTGCCCTTTGAAATGTTCCAATAAACTAAGACAACCATGGACCCACTACTTGTACAATCAGTTCAATAAAAAAATACTTGTTGTCCACTCCGCTTTACATACCAGCATGTCCGAGCAATAGGGAGCCGGAAGCGTATGTGTGGGTACTTAAAAATATGTGCAAAATGTACATTTTCAACATGCCGTGCAAGGTATTCCTTCACCATGAAGACCAAACCAGCCAAACATCAAACAGTTATTCCTTTAACTGTGTGCCGGACTGGAAACATCTTACACCTAAAAAAAGAACAACAGTTCAGACATGCCAGTAATGTCAGAAGGGGAAAAATAGCAAAAACTGTCCTTCAAGGTGTAAGTACAGAATATTATAAAAGGCTGCAAAACACACCCATTCAGGAACTTCTTGCTGGTAACATCACTCACAGCCTAAACAGAAACATTTTGAAAGTCATTTCCCATGAAATCAAGAAAACCATGCAGCAACATGACAACATTCTTCTGGAGACTCAGCTCACACAATCCATAATCCGACAATGTGACACTGCCTCTTATTTGACTCCTGGGTATGTACAACATTTCCAGGTGGATCCTTTTGGGGCTCACCTGTACACAGAAACAGGAATAGGCATACTGGTGAATAATCTGAGAGACAGATCCCCTGTCACTCTTTACCTAGATGCCACAGGGAGTGTGATTTCCAAAATTACAGGTAAAGGAAGAGATGCACCTCCACTTCCAGTATGCGAGATGATATCAAGCGAGCATTCCGTTCCTCCTATAACTTTCTGGCTAATGCAGTTTCTCCTCAAAATGTCAAAATACACCAGTCAACAAATTCACCAGGTGGAGACCAATTACAGCTGGGCCCTTATGCAGGGAGTTATTTTGGCATTTAATAAAGAAAGTATGCCGGCTTACCTTAATAGGGTGTATGCCATCTGCCAAAAGCAAAAAACCTGGGCAGATATAAAATCGGCAACAGTTTTGCACCTGTGTGCAGCTCACGTCATTAAAGCTGTGTCTTCAGCTTTTGGAAGGAAGACAGACGATAAAGGGCTGCAAAATATGGCAACATACGTATTTGCCAGGATGCAAAACACTGTTAATCTGGATGATGCCCTTGCCATTTTCAGACCATTCTGCATTGTTTTCCTCGCAAGACATGTCAGTAAAAATGTCACAGAGAGTCTTGAATTCTTGGAGGGCCTCATTACAAAAGAAGATGCTATTCTTCAAGACCGAACAGAAGATGACTCGGAAAAGTGAGAGATGGATGAAAATTCATCAAAAACAATTGTTGGTGGTTCTCCATTTTCCAAACTTTTCAGGAAGATCTACGATGATGTCATGGTTGTCTTGGAAAATGAAGAACAACATCAGAGTGTTGAAAATCCTTATTATTGTCCAGATGTAATCAAGTTCCTTCTGGACAATTACCTGGGGATCTATCCACTTTGGAGCGGGGTTCTACTAGGAAATCTAAAAAGATATGCATGTGACATGACAGAGTCACTACTTCCTTCAGCAGAAAACTCCAAAACCAGAGACACAAACTGTCATGTTGAAAAATGGTTTGGCATTGTGAAAACATGCATTCTTCAAAAAAAAAACATGTGTCCGGCCAGCACACTTCATTCAGACAATGCACACATCTTTGAAGGGGCGTTACAGGGAACACATAATGAGGAACAATCTTCCTGAAGATATCCTCATTAGACCTCATAAGCCATCAGGTCATGTGGCTTTTGCAGAAGAGAGGTGGGGAAAACGGCCAACAAAATCACACTTTTACAGAGCTCCACCTCAAATGCCCACACCTGGGGTGCAAAGAACAGCACAAACCACTTTTAGTGTCCCTGATGTTCCTGGTGTTGCTGAAGAGGTAAATAGCAGAAGAAAAAAAAAAAAAAAGGTTTTTAACTGACTGTGCACCTACTAACAATATTTTGTGCAGGTGTCTACAAAGAAAAAACATGACATTCCCGAACCAAAACAGACCCCGACAACTGAAAGCAGTGGCATGATAAATGCAAAGGACATTTCACAAGAATATGTTCCTGAAAAGGTAAATTTCAAATATTACAATTAATAATAAATTACAATTAATATAAATATCCATTTTCCAAAATTATCTTTCTTTCTGTACTTACTTTGCCTCTGAAAAACTTTTTTGCACAGGTCCCAACACCAAAATTATGTGATGGTCACAAACTAAAACACAAATCAAAAAAGACACCAAGTGAGTGTGGTGACACAAAGGACAAGACAGACATTGTTAAGACAGGCATTGGTGTTGCTGAAGAGGTAAAAGGGACTTTACAAAATGTAGAAAAATCATTTAATAATATCTAAGAATCTACTAACAATTTTTTATAGGTAACTAAACTATGGGAATGTCAAGCCACTGAACAGATTGTAGCACGTATTAAGGCTGTCCATTACAGATTTGACATGACGTTGAGACATCAAGAATTTCTGACTTTGCGACCCCACGACAGACTATGTGGAGAAGTAAGTGCGCTTTATTATAATATTTGCATTAAATTACATTGACCTTATCTAATAATCAACAATAGTCAAGTCAAGTCACCTTTATTTATATAGCGCTTTTTACAATGTAGATTGTGTCAAAGCAGCTTTACATTGATAACTGGTACATTGTTTGGCTGCACAGCAGCTCTTAAAGAATAGTGTCAATGCAGGCAGATCAAAGCACTGTTGAATATCAAATGTCAAGTCAAGTGTCCCCAACTAAGCAAGCCAGAGGCGACAGCGGCAAGGAACCCAAACTCCATCAGGTGACATTAGGTGGCAGACAAGTGGCAAATTGGTGTTAAAATGGAGAAAAAAACCTTGGGAGAAACCAGGCTTAGTCGGGGTGCCAGTTCTCCTCTGGCCAACAGTGCTTTGTTACAATTCAGGTTGCTATCATAAGTCCAATAGGATCGCAACATTAAAAGTATTTATTTCAGTTCCATCCAATTGAGGATCGTATTCATCACGCCGGTATGGACGGTTGTTGAGGAACTGTGTCGTGGCTGTCGTGTCGATGAGGCCCTCACAGTGGATGATCTAGTTGACTCAATCTCTGCTGATACGTCAGGGCTGCGTTGTGGTCATGTCAAGGTGCAGGTCCTTGGTCTCACCTGGATACGGCCCGGATCCGGTTGACTACGGTGAACCTCGGGATAAACAGAAAGACTAATATTAGCGTAGATGCCATTCTTCTTCTGATGTAACGAGTACATCAGGTGTTATAGGAAGTGTTCCCGGTTCCGGCTGACCTAATTTATGCAGCCTAATAATCCTTTAACGGATTTGAAAATATAAATTGGTAATGTGTTATGTGTATGCCAGGTTAAAGAGATGCGTTTTTAGTCTAGATTTAAACTGACAGAGTGTGTCTGCTTCCCGAACAATGCTAGGAAGATTGTTCCAGAGTTTAGGTGCCAAATAGGAGAAGGATCTACCACCAGCAGTTGATTTTGATATTCTAGGTATTATCAGCTGGCCTGAATTCTGAGATCGCAATAGACGTGAAGGACTATAATGAATTAGGAGCTCGCTCAGGTACTGGGGAGCTAAACCATTTAGTGCTTTGTAAGTAATTAGCAAGATTTTAAAATCTATACGATGTTTAACAGGAAGCCAATGCAGTGTTGACAGAACTGGGCTAATATGGTCATACTTCCTGGTTCTAGTAAGAACTCTAGCTGCTGCATTTTGTACGAGCTGTAGTTTATTTATCAGGCGAGCAGAACAACCACCCAGTAGAGCATTACAGTAATCTAGCCTTGAGGTCATGAACGCATGAACTAACTGTTCTGCATTTTTCATTGAGAGCATATGTCGTAGTTTAGATATATTTTTAAGATGGAAGAATGCGGTTTTACAGATGCTAGTAACATGGCCTTCAAATGAAATATTGGTATCAAAGAGCACACCCAGGTTCCTAACTGACGACGAAGACTTAACAGAGCAGCCATCAAGTGTTAGACAATATTCTAGGTTATTACGTGAAGAAGTTTTTGGTCCAAAAATTAGAATCTCTGTTTTTTCTGAATTTAGTAGTAGGAAATTACTGGTCATCCAATTTTTTATATCAGCTATGCATTCCATTAATTTTGTGAATTGGTAAGTTTCGTCAGGGCGCGAAGAAATATAGAGCTGAGTATCATCAGCGTAACAGTGAAAACTAACGCCATGCTTCCTAATGATATCTCCCAAGGGTAGCATGTACAGAGTGAACAGCAACGGTCCTAGTACTGAGCCTTGTGGTACTCCATATTGAACTTGTGATCGGTATGACATGTCTTCGTTTACTACTACAAACTGATAACGGTCAGATAAGTATGATTTGAACCATGACAATGCAATTCCACTAATGCCAACATAATTTTCGAGTCTATTTAAAAGAATATTGTGATCAATAGTGTCAAATGCTGCACTAAGATCCAGTAACACTAATAGAGAGATACAACCACTGATGATAAGAGCAAATCATTAGTAACTCTAATGAGAGCAGTCTCAGTACTATGGTACAGTCTAAATCCTGACTAGAAATCCTCACAGATACCATTTCTTTCTAAAAAGGAACATAGCTGTGATGATACTGCCTTTTCTAGTATTTTTGACAGAAAAGTGAGATTTGAGATCGGCCTGTAATTGACTAATTCTCTAGGATCAAGTTGTGGTTTTTTAATAAGAGGTTTAATAATAGCCAGCTTAAAAGTTTTTGGTACGTATCCTAATGATAAAGATGAATTGACGATATTGAGAAGAGGGTCTATGACCTCTGGAAGCATTTCTTTCAATAGCTTAGTCGGTATAGGGTCTAACATACATGTTGTTGATTTTGATGATTTAACAAGTTTAGACAATTCTTCCTCTCCTAAAGCAGTAAATGAACTGAATTTTTCCTCAGGGACACTACAATGCACTATCTGACACGATACTGTAGTAGACGGTTGCATGGTTATTATTTTTTCTCTAATATTATCAATCTTGCAAGTAAAGAAGTTCATAAAGTCATTACTGCTGTGCTATTTGGAAACATCAGAAGTTGAAGCTTTATTTCTTGTTAATTTAGCCACTGTATTAAATAAATACCTAGGGTTGTGTTTATTTTCTTCTAAGAGTTTTGAAAAATAGGCAGATCTAGCAGATTTTAAGGCCTTTCTGTACTCAATCATTCTCTCTCTCCACGAAATACTTCTAGTTTTGATTTCTTCCAGCTGCGCTCCATTTTTCTGGCTGCTAACTTTAGGGCCTGAGTGTGCTCATTGTACCATGGCATTGGATTAATTTCCTTAATCTTTTTTAAACGCAAAGGAGCAACTGAGTCTAATGTGCTGGAAAAGACAGAGGCAATAGTTTCTGTTGCAACATCGAGGTCTTCTAAGCTGTCTGGTATGCTAAGGCGATGAAAATGATCAGGAAGATTATTTATAAAGCAATCTTTAGTGGTAGAAGTGATGGTTCTACCATATTTATGGCATGGAGGCAGTTTAGCCGCCTTGACTAAATGTAGTATACACGAGACTAGATAATGATCTGAGATGTCATCACTCTGCTGCAGAATTTCAACAGCATCAATATCGATTCCATGTGACAATATTAGATCTAAAGTATGATTACGACAATGAGTGGGTCCTGACACATGTTGTCTAACACCAATAGAGTTTAGAATATCTGCAAATGCCAATCCTAATGCGTCTTTTTTATTATCTACATGAATATTAAAATCACCAAAAACAAGGACTTTATCTGCAGCTAGTACTAACTCTGATAGAAAGTCAGCAAATTCTTTGATAAAGTCTGTATTGTGTCCTGGTGGCCTGTATACAGTAGCCAGCACAAATGTCAACTTACATAATGTTACGTAAAGTACCATAGTTTCGAAGGAATTATATTTGAAAGACTTCTGACTAATACTGTAAATATTACTATAGATTACAGCAACACCTCCCCCTTTGCCTTTCTGACGGGCATTGTGTCGATAATCATAACCTTGAGGACTAGACTCATTTAAAGTAATGTAATCGTCCGGTTTTAGCCAAGTTTCTGTCAAACACAGCACATCTAGATTATTATCTTTGATAATATCATTAACAATAAGTGATTTTGAAGAAAGGGATCTAATATTTAACAACCCGAGTTTTATCATTTGTTTAGCATTATTATCTCTATTTTTTATTTGTTGAACATCAATTAAATTTTTACCATTAAATGGGTTTGGAAGTTTTTTGTTTTTACTAATTCGGGGTACAGACACAGTCTCTATTTGAAAATATCTAGGTGTAAGAGTTTCTATGTGTTGGGAGTTATCTGAATTTTCTGACTTCTGTAACGTGAGGCAGCTAGCAGACGGTCGGTTTAGCCAGTCTGTCTGCTTTCTGACCTGGGCCCCAGTTTGTCATGTTTCAGTTCTAAGACTATGTGCCATATTACTAGAGAGAAGAGCAGCACCATCCCAGGAGGGATGAATACCATCTCTTTTTAAGAGGTCAGGTCTGCCCCAAAAACTTTTCCAATTGTCTATGAAACCTATATTATTTTGCGGACAGCCAGCCATTGAGTGATGATAATCTGCTAACTATCTCATCACTCCGACGAACAGGAAGGGGGCCAGAGCAAATTACTTCTCCTGACATTGTACTTGCGAGTTCACACACCTCTTTAATGTTAATTTTAGTGATCTCCGACTGGCGAAGTCGAACATCATTAGTGCCAACGTGAATAACGATCTTAGAGTATTTACGATTAGCATTAGCCAGCACTTTTAAATTTGCTTTGATGTCAGGTGCTCTGGCTCCCGGCAAACATGTGACTATGGTGGCTGGTGTCTCTATTTTCACGTTCCGTGTAATAGAATCACCAATAACTAGGGCACTTTCAACAGGATTCTCAGTGGGTGTATCACTGAGTGGGGAGAACCTGTTTGATGTTCTTATTGGAACGGAAGAGTGGTGTTTTCCGCGGCTAGGCCGCCTCACCGTTACCCAAGTGCCCTGCTGCGCGGGCTCTACAGCCGGAACCGAACAATGTACAGAGTTCACTAAGCTAGTCGCATCCAAAACAGTATCTGAAGCCCTTGCATTCTTACTATCCTCGATTAAAGTTTGGATGCGTGTCTCTAATTCTGAGATTCTCTCTGTCAGCCTGACTATTTCCCTACATTTATGACATGTAAATCCCTCATCGCTGACAGAGAGAGCTATGGTAAACATGTGGCAAATGGAACAGGTAGCAATGCTGGGAGAGGATACACAAATTACATGTAGAACTTTGCCTAAAAAAATTGGTAGCAATATGCAACAATTTGCTAATTTTTGAACTCCCTTTAATTTCTACATGTCAGTTTTTGTAGTGTAGATGCTGTTTATTTTACTGAATGTAATAAATATAGCTATACAATAAGATATTTTTTAATTCAGCTAAGGGATTTTAAGAGCAAGTATCAATACTGTTGTGTTGTCAAACTGTTTAGGTTATGGAAAGTTACATCCGGTCTGTCCTTAATGAACATGACAAGTCTGGGAAAATTTTTCAGTTAAACCATCACACCACCTTTGTAATTTTCTATGGCAGAAGAGAACAAGTGGTTCGACAAGGCTTAAAGGACGTGAGTGTAAAGATATACTTAAATACTAAATCTAATTATTTGAATATTGATATAAACATGCATATTTGTTATGTTGTACAGGTTAATTTTGAAGCATTTGATGGGGTTATCACATTTCTTAATATAAGTGACATCCACTGGAAGTTTGTGGTAAGTGATGCAACTTACTTTTAAATACACTATGATTTGTATGCATTAATTCCTGATTCAAACAGAACTTTTAAAAAATGACTAGTAAAGATAGACTGTTTTTCAGCTCAAATGTGACTGCTTAATTTTTCATATACTTTGTTGAATATAACATTTTTCTTTAACCATTGAGACTCCAAAAAAGATTTGAAAAGACTTCTGTTGTAACCACTTGTATGCAATAAAGGGCTAGTCCACCTAAAATTGACAATTCTGTCATTGTAAATGGCATTTATGTCATTTCAAGCCTGTGACTTTCTTAGGAGCATAAAAAATTAAATTATATTATATTATGAGGAATGTTGAAAAACAAAAAACAAACAAACAAACCAACAAAAAACAGTGACTCAATATTTTTCTTTTGTGTTTAGCAGAAGAAAGTCATACAGGTTTGGAAACACATGAAGGGGGGACTTTTTTTTTTTTTTTTTTTTTTGGGTGAACTTTTTACTGCTTGCCAGTAGTTTTTTTATTACAAAAATTTTAAACAAAAAACTACCAAAAACAAAGTGTGAAAACTATACAGTTTTTAATCCATTAAAAAATATCCATGTGAAAGAAATGTTTATAGGTAATGGATATGATGGCACAATATTTTCAGCAATGGTCCCTTTGCTGTTTACAAAAAGCATGTTCAATGTGTTGTGTTGTCACAGTACCTTCATCTTCCATTACAACAAATTTTTGTTGTGGATCCTGCATGTGCTACACCTGACATCAGGAGCCTGACAAACGCATCAAAAAAATTTCAGTAAGCTATTTTTTCATACAAATAATAATACATATACAATCTTAAAAAAATAAATAAAAAGGAATCTTTAGGATATCTAAATCAAATTGTTACTTAGTAAGTTGCTGTCTAACACAGACAGTACTTCAAAATGCGTCGCAATCGCCTGGGAAAAGAGAACCTGGTCAATATTGAGTGGAAAACTGGTCACATAAACCACACAGTGCAAGAGGATGCTACCAGTTGTGGAGTATTTGTTTTACAGGTATTATTGTGTACGATACATAGGCCTACTTAAAGAGTGGTTGGGTTTCCCGATGCCATTGCCACTTGTTTAACACATAAAAAGCAGTGCATTTTTCATAGTGGCGAATTTAAAAAGAATTTGTCTGTTAATTTTGCAACTATGAAAATACACTGCTTTTCTCAGACAATGTGAAAGTGTACTGCTGTAGTGAGGTAGCAACTTCGCTCACTCATATGTACACACTGTAAACCCTAATAAGTTGAGGAAAACATCTCCCTTTAACTGAGTAATGCAACCACATATTGTGGTCTTTCCTTGAATTATGTTTTTAAGAACCGATAACTTAAAAGGCAAGCAGACTTATTTAAACTTTTGTTATATACTGTTGTGCTTACTTATAAACAATTTATAATTCATTAAAACAAGTTGTTTCACATAACAGCTTTACTAAGGTTACTCTATATTAGTTGCACTTTTGTAATGTACTGTATACTTGAATTAACAGTATAATAAAATGTAATCAATAATATAAATACAATTGGGTCATTCCGTCATATCAACCAGGTCCCAGGTTAAATTTTTTTGTGTTAATATTTTTTCTGTAGAAAGACAAACATAAATGATGAAAGCCAAAATATTAAATGTCACACACACACACACATATTATATATATATATATATATATAATATATATATATATATATATATATATATATATATATATAAAATATATGAGGGGGGTCAAAATGACAATTTTCACCTGAGATTTGGAACCAAATTACAGGGGTGTAAAAATGACTTTATAAAGATGGCAGCATCATTATTTTATTTTTATACAGAGATTGGTAGATCTATTAGTAAAATCTGTTGACTTTATCATTCATTGTTTCATTATATGCCAACGTTGACAGTTCAAAAATGGCAAAAAGCACTTTGTGGTTTTGTTTTGTTTGTTTGTTGCCTCAAGTATGCATGCCTGTCACTCAAGAAGTATTAAAGATATCTTAATATCCTTTTAAATTCTGGTTCTTAACAAACTTTCTTTTTGGTCTCTTAATTTTAAAGAGCCCTCGATGGTTCAATCCCAGAGATATTGAGATCTTAATGCAGCTCCAATTTTTAACAGCTGTAAAATTCTAAACAGCTGATAGTTATTGTGCTTAAAAAGGAATGTCTGAAGAACAAATAACACTGAAACTACAAATGTATGTTGTTTTCCTCTATCAAAACAACTGAATACAACACCTCTCTGAGTGCCAAAAACATTTTTTGAAGTTTACATGTCTTTAATTCAAGAAGTGTTAAAGATATCTTAATGTCACTTTAGATTCTTGTTCTTATGAAACTTTTATTGTGGAATCTTTTGTTTGAAGGTCCTATATGGTTCAGACTCATATATATATATATATAGAGAGATGTCAATGTGGTTACATGAAGTTACGATACTGCAAATTTGACTGTTCAAATTAACAAAATCCCATCTTCCAAACATTCCTGAAACTGATTAAAATATAGATTCTTATCAATACACTTTGAGTTAAAGTTAATGTGTCTCAACTTAACTCTCCAAGTACCAAAAATCCACTGAAAATGGTTGTTTTATTCAGTTCTATTCATAGAGGGAAACAAGATACATTTCTAGTTTCAATATTATTTATTTTTCAGACATTCCCCTTTAAATGCAATAAGCATCAGCTGTGTGCAAAGTGAATTTGGTTCTTGGCCATTGATAATTTGTAAAATTCAAAAATTTGAACATAGCAGCTGCTTTGAGATCCCAATATGTATGGGATTAAACTATATAGTGCCTTGAAAATGACAAAATCCAAAGGAAATTTTATTAAGAATGAGAATCGAGAAGGATATTCAGAAATCTTCAATACTTTTAGAATTACAAGCATACTTTGGAAAAAAGAATATTTATGGCACTCAGACATAAATGTTCTTTTAACACAATTGTTCTATATAATTGTGTTAATAGAAAAACACGATACATTTCAAGGTTCAACATAAGTTGTTCCTCAGATTTTACTGTGAAGAAAATAAAAAAGTATCTGATGTATGCAAAGTGACCCACATTTGGTTTCTGACCACTGAAAATGTGACCAATTTACTCATGGAGCCACATTAAAGGGTTAGTTCACCCAAAAATGAAAATTCTGTCATTAATTACTCACCCTCATGTCGTTACACACCCGTAAGACCTTCGTTCATCTTCAGAACACAAATTTAGATATTTTAGCTCCGTGAGGCCTGCATAGCCAGCAATGACATTTCCTCTGTCAAGATCCATAAAGGTACTAAAAACATATTTAAATCAGTTCATGTGAGTACAATTGTTCAATATTAATATTATAAAAGTGACGAGAATATTTTTGGTGCGCCAAAAAACAAAAACAAAATAACGACTTATATAGTGATGGCCGATTTCAAAACACTGCTTCAGGAAGCATTGTTTTAAAATCAGTGTATTGAATCATGATTCAGATCGCGTGTCAAACAGCCAAACTGCTGAAATCACGTGACTTTGGCGCTCCGAACTGCTGATATGTTTATTAAAATATGTTTTTAGTACATTTATGAATCTTGAGAGAGGAAATGTCATTGCTGTGAAGGCAGGCCTCACAGAGCCATCAAATTTCAACAAAAATATCTTAATTTGTGTTCTGAAGATGAACGAATATCTTACGGGTGTGGAACGGCATGAGGGTAAGTAATAAATGACAGAATTTTCATTTTTGGCTGAACTAACCCTTTAAGATCTCCATATTTCTGGGACTGAACCATCAAGGGCTTTTAAAATGAAGATACCTAAAGGAAAGTTTGTTAAAGCTGCAGTAGTTTTTTCACAGATTATCTGTCTCATATTCTACTGTCAGGACATAATGACAGGTTTAACAAATATGTAAAAAATACATTTTTCCAAAAGTTACCTACTGCAGCTTTAAGAACCAGAATCTAGAAGGATATTAAAATATCTTTAATACTTCTTGAGTTACAGGCATGCAAACTTGAGGCACAAAATACAAGAAGTTCTTTTACCATTTTTGATCTGTCACTGTTGGCATATAATGAAACAAAGATTGATATAGTCAACAGATTTTACTAATACCAATCTGTGTAAAAATAAAAATGATGCTGCCATCTTTATAAAGTCATTTTTACACTCCTCTAATCTGGCTCCAAATCTCAGGTGAAAATGACTGAAATGAAAATGCCCCTCTACAAAATAGTGGATTACTCAGTAAATATACATCTGTGATATTTAATGTTTTTTGCTTTCTTCGCTATTTATGTTTGTCTTTCTACAGAAAAAAATATTAAATAAAAAATGAGCTGGGGAAGTTTCTGAAAATGGGTTGATTTGACACAGAATGACCCAAATACAATACTTGTATTAAAATTAATAAATTAATTACGTTTCTTTAGAAACTGACCTCATCAGAACATTTAAAAGCATAGGCTACGTTGTAACGAAAAACTACAGGCATCTTCGTCATCTACATGACGCATTTACATTGCATGGATGAAATGAACCAATTTTGATTATTCCTCCCATGTGACACATTAGGGATATGACCCACGAACGTGTTTAAAAAAGGAAAACGTGTTAAAAAGTTAAAGAGGGTAAACTTTACCATTCATCTGAATTGATAAGGATAAAGATAAGGATCCGGGAGCTCGAGAAGCCGCTGCGCCGCCATGTGCCGGGCACACATTTAACGACTAGCTATAACATTCTAAAACCGCGCACACACTTAACGATTGTAAGGCCGATTATGAATGTAATTTGATACTTATGATTGATCGCGCTCAAACGCGTCCAGTCAGAGCCAGTTGCGTTCAGTCTGCGATTACAGTCGGTGTTCAAATTCCATGTGTAAGTATTTAAATCTGCTTCAGTTGCAGGAAACAATCGCTGTGTGTTGAGCTCAGTCTTAGAATGTTTTAGCTAGTCGTTAAATGTGTGCCCGGCTTTAGACTGAGCTCAACATACAGCGATTGTTTCCTGCGACTGAAGCAGATTTAAATACTTACACATGGAATCTGAATACCATCTGCAATCGCCGACTGAACGCAACTGGCTCTGACTGGACGCATTTGAGCGCGATCAGTCATAAGTATCAATTTACATTAATAATCGGCCTTACAATCGTTAAGTGTGCTCCCAGAAACAAAGAATGAAAAAGAACTTCGTTTGAAGTATACCGGGGCCTTTAGGAATTAAGACGTGCAGTGTAAATGCAGCCCAAACACAGAAACTGTTCTCATGACCTGAGACTCATAACCTTCATAGCTGTTTTCTACCTTGCAAATCACTCTGAAATATATATAAGCAATTAAGCAAACGTTACACATGAGTAGCTGAGTAGGCTACACATGGTATCCAGCTACCAGCGTCTTTATCACAACTCTCAGCGGGAACTCGAGTTAAACGGGAAATTGTTTATACCTTGCAAATAACATTAGAATAAAATGCATAAAGTAATCAAGAAACGTATGTGTGTGTTTGAAATGTGTACTTGCCAAATATACATGTCTTTACGACGAATCTCCCTGCAAGAGTGCAATGCTGCGCACTGCTGTGCTGGCCTGCTGCATCAGCAAATTCACAAAGATCGAAAAATTACCGCCTTGTGTATATATCTACCAAACAGCGCGGTTGTCAGTCAGAATTTCAAGCTTAAACAATCATATAACACAAAGACAGAGTAATAATTAAAATATTTGTCATTTTGAATTCTTAACAATTGATATCCTTATTGGAAAGGTTTTGCTGTCAAATTATGTCGATAAATTGGCCTATTATTAACAATTATGAGCAATCAGTGCTTCTGGAAACCCAACCTTGTAAAAGTAATTTATTAATAGTAATTTATCATTTTTTCAACAAAATATTTATAGCCTATATTTTTTTGTACATTTTTTTCAGATGATAAAGGAAACTGTGAAACAGTTTCCAGTCATTCCACAGGAATTTCAAATAAATCCTTCAGCAGAAAATATACGAAACCTCAGAAGGAAAATGGCACAGGATATTCTGCTTGCAGCAGGTTATTGCTCAAATCAATATATCATTGCATTTTAATGTAATTTAATTAATTATACAAAATTAGGAAATATTATGCATTAACTTTACATTTTATCTTGGAATCAAACGAGGAATTCTGTTCTACCTGTGGGCTGAGCGACCTCCCAAACAAGACAGATGTCCAGATGATTGACTGGGTAAATATGCACAGCTGCAAGAAATAGTCAATTAAAATGGCCGGCGGCGGCGCCCAGCTATAGTGTGTTCAAGGGAGTAATCAAATCTGTTGTTATTATTAGCCTAAGTCACACTTAGCGGCATGGATGCAGCATTGCACACTATTTTAATATAAGCTATAGCCTATTACAAAAGCAGCTTGCGTTCATTCGCGATTAATTAATCCAGAAACATAAAAAACATAACATGTCTTGACATAACAGTGAAGTTAAGATAATGACTTTGCTCTCTTTATTGTATTGTTCATGCAGATTCAGGTGCTGTAGGTGGTTTCACATTTTATGTGTAGGCCTACAGTGCAATTCTTCTGATGAAACGGAATGGTTCTGTGAGTTGTGCAGGACGCACTAAAAAGGTGAAGGACAAACAACAGGCAAACAGTTAGCCTATATGCTAAATATGTGCCATGGCCCATCATTTTGAGTTGCTACGACCAAGACACAATTATCCACTAAATTTCTGCTTTTTAGTGAAATGTCTATAAAGGCCTGTAAAGATTTTGTTGTTGTTGTTGTTGTTTTCTGACAGTTTTTATTTGTTGGCTGTCTTTAAATCTTTTTGTTGTTATAATCATCACATCTAATATGAATAGAAATGTCATTTTATTTATATATTTATTTATTCATGTTATTTGTTTAGTTGTAGACCTTTTTCTTCTCTTTGTTAGAAAACATCAAAACAATAGTGGCAATGGATTTTTTTTGTTTTTTTTTTTCAAAACAAAACATTAAAAGAAAAGTGTATCTTAAACAGTTGCATGGTTTGCATTGATTTTAAAGATTTACTTTTAGAAATTGTTTCCAAATATATGTTAATGTCAATTTTAAATTGTTTAAAAATAGTTATTGTTCAATCCACTTGACTTTGGTTATAGTAAAAAAGCCATAATAATTATTAAATAACATATAAGTAGACAGTTATCTATATCAATTGTAAAATATTTTAATAACACTTGAGTAGAGGCCTACTCAATGTTAATTATCTTATATGAAAACTCCTCCACTTTGTTTGTAATAGAATATTTATTTGTAATATAATGTACTCCAATCTAACTGTTTTCTTGAACAGAAAGTTCAATGTATTAACAGCAATAATATATTTTGTTTGGACAATGGAGCATAAGCAATTATCACATCTATAACTTCAATTTTTTTTCCTATTCAGCCTGAAATAAAGTAGCACATAAAATATCTGTAATCCAATAACCCTCAAAAGATCTCCGGGAATTAAATTAAATTAAAATTAAATCTTGTCTAAATATTGTTAAATTCTATAAAACTATAGAATAGAATACTATACCATCATCTTTAATCAATTCCTCAACCAAAATTCCCAAACCAATTGACATTAAAATCTGGTTTTTTTTTTTTTTCTAACCTTGATTTATTTATTATTCCAAACTGTGCATTAATGTGCATTTCCATTCAAAGGAATTATTATTGTAGATGACAATTAAACCTATTTATGTATGTTTACAAGTGTAATTGGTATGTTATTAACATCAAAATAGCATTGTAGTAAAAACTCTTGTGCCTTTTTGAAATATAATATTTGGCAACTCATGTATGATGTGTGACAGGTGTGTGTGAACATATCACAACTGGTGTGACATCATCGGGTCACATGACCAGGAAGTTATATAGATTTGTGTAATTCAAAAATTCATAAAAAATTGACAAAATGACATTTCCAAAATCCAACGCGTGTATGATGTGTGACAGGTGTGTGTGAACATATCTCAACTGGTGTGACATCATCGGGTCACATGACCATGAAGTTATATAGATTTGTGTAATTCAAAAATTCATAAAAAATTAATAAAATGACATTTCCAAAATCCAACTCATGTATGATGTGTGACAGGTATGTGTGAACATATCTCAACTGGTGTGACATCATCGGGTCACATGACCAGGAAGTTATATAGATTTGTGTAATTCAAAAATTCATAAAAAAATTGACAAAATGACATTTCCAAAATCCAATGCGTGTATGATGTGTGACAGGTGTGTGTGAACATATCACAACTGGTGTGACATCATCGGGTCACATGACCATGAAGTTATATAGATTTATGTAATTCAAAAATTCATAAAAAATTGACAAAATGACATTTCCAAAATCCAACGCGTGTATGATGTGCGACAGGTATGTGTGAACATATCACAACTGGTATGACATCATCGGGTCACATGACCAGGAAGTTATATAGAATGTCACAACAATTGTACAACAAATGTACAATTTTTTTTTTTTCAAATCTAAGTTGTTTATCATATGCTGCATGTATTTATAAATATATTGTATGTGATTTCAGCTCTTTAGATAAAACAACCACAAAGGTACATATATTTATTTCATTATGACATTCGCTTTACTTACATATTTATAACAGATTTATAAATAATATAAAAGTTAAAAATTGTGTTAATCTATACTTAATCTATTTACTAATATCAACTACTCATGAAAAAGGATCGTGTTTTAATGTTTAATGGAATAATGCACATATTTTACCAACTTTGTTGTGCATTTTGCACTTTTGAGACACTCCCTAACTTGAAGCGCCCAAGTGGGGATAATTGTGAGGACTTTTTCACTTCTGATTCTTAAAACAATAACATCACCTATTAATATTATAATTAACTTTTGATACTAAGATTTATAATGTGATCTGAACGAGATACAGCATCATTCACGTCTTTATCAATTAACACTGAAGAAAAGATCGAATGTCCAACATAAAACCAACTTTACCGCACCCTTGCCGAGGCAGTTCCAGGTAAGCTATTCTTAACGAAGCAAGAGCACAGTTGATGCTGTAATCACATTGTAACCCGTTTATCAAATCTAGATCAAAGGAGGAAAAATATCTACTTGGGTCTGAGCTCACCAAATACATTTAATTTCTATTTATGCTAGTATTTGGAGTCCCGGGTTCGGGGTCTCACACCAAGCACTGAATCAAAATGATTACAACTGTTTTAAAGATGTGTGTCTGCACTTGTATGAACTTAATTATCCACAGTACTAACTGGATGAATAAAGAATTAATTAAAAAAAAATTTAATAAAATAAAATGAATTAATTAATAGTAAAATGAATTAATCAATGAAACACATTAATTAGTTTCAATGAACAGTAACTGTATTTTCTGGAGTATTTCTCTTCCTCTTTTGCTTCAATTCGTTTTCAATATGCACTTAAACACTGCACACATCACATGAGAACATTCTTTGCCCTTCACAAATCACCAATTGAATACAAAGTATATTGTTCTTCAATAACAATCAAAGAAAAGAAAGAGAAAAAAAATCAGTATGTGTATACTTAAGTCCGAATGGAATATGAATGTCTTAGTTCAGTTTGTGTGGATGTGTCTCAGTTCAGTCTGTGTGTATGTGTGAATGCCTACAGTCTTTGCAGGAACGAACGATGAAGAAAAACAAGCTCTCAAGCTCTCAAGTCCTCAGATGGCGAAATTACTCCGTAGTGCAATCCAGCGCGGCTCTCCCTCACTGCGCGACTCCAACACGATTACCGAACGTCGAGACAGTCCGATCTCCTCAAGCTTGCGATGCAACGTCCAATCGCTAATGCAATAAAACAGTTCAGACATCCATTTAGAAAAAAAATGATGAAGATGGGTAAGATTAATAATAGCCGCACATGTAGCTCACATCTCTCTCTTCAACGAGCTGGCGCGCATGTGACGTCAGCACCCATCGACACGTTTCTTTATTACTCATTTTCGTCCCTCACGAAAACAAAATTATAATTATAAAAATAATAAAAAAATAATAAAACAAAAACATGTCTGAACATTTTATGCATTAGGCAAGAGAAAAGAAAAATACATAAAAATACATAGGAACAATCTCAATTAATTGGGTGGGTTACAATATCATTTTGGCAAATGTTTTACTGGTTCTTTGGCTCTGGAGGGTGTTTCGTTTGCGGTCACAAATGATGGTTGATCACACGCTGTGCCGCTTGTATATAGAAATATCAATACCACGTGATTGATTGATTGACGTTTTGAAGCTTCGAAGTTATGTCATGCAGTATCGGAATATCAGGACAGCTGGTTTAAATTTTTGAAAATTGGCGCTTCGCGAGCCGCGCATAAAAGGGAAATGCATTTATTTTGTTTTTTAACAGGATATAAGGGTTACTATTTATTCAGACTTCCGATGTTTGGTGTCACTCTTTTTCAAACCCTATAACTGCTGCAGTGATTTGTTAGATAAGGTGGAGAAAACAAGTCTGACCACAGATATTGCTTAATGCGCATTAAGTCAAGTCACCTTTATTTATATAGAGTTTTTTACCATGCAGATTGTGTCAAAACAGTGTTAACAGGAAAACATTGGCTGCACAGCAGCTCTAGAATAAATTCATGTCATTTAAGTAAGTTCAGGTCCAGCTTAAGTTCATTGTGATAAAAGCTTTGAGTTAAGAATCGTTTTTCAGCAAAATTTGATGAAAGCCTCAAACGCTTCAGAAAGCCTTGGTTTCCCATCACTATTTTAACAGCTTATTAACGCAGCTGCACTTCCTTAGACCATTCGGGCTAAGATTGAGTTATGGCTGCGAGAGCATGCAAAGACCCCTATGTAATTTATGAAATAAAGTGTTCATACTGCTGTGAGGACCGTCAGTCGGTTACACTCTGTGGGGTTTTGGAAGTGACATTTACATATATGTGAGATTCACTATCAAAATGCATGGATTGACATAACATTGCAAGGGACAGAGATATGCCAAGTAGTATGCATTAATGTTACTCGGACTAATAGGATAATAGAATATTAGTTTCAGAAGCTGTGCTTGCTCAATAGTATCTGCATTAGAGCACCCTCACTAAATTCGGGAACAATTCTGGATTCCAGAACCGGGCTTGGCATTCACGTCCACACCTTTTCTTTTAATCTACGAATCAAACAAAGCCTTGTTTGTTTTTAAAAGGGTGTTTACAGTTTTGCATAGAGGAGTAAAATACAAGCATAACAGTAGTGCTACATATTAAGTTTATACAGCAGCAGCAAGCCATTTACGTAAAAATTACTGCGACTAAGCATAGTGGACATGAGAGATGTTCGGTCATGGGCTTTCTCATGTATAGACATTTACCGGAGCTCAACTATTTTCAACACCTCTTCCCAATGGGCTGATATTTTCATTTAACCATGTGTGTTTTGGGCTGGTTTCAGCTGAATGAGTGTTAGACGCATGCTATCATCTGCTGTCCAAATGACCTCCACATTTACAAATAGGAGTATAGAGGGTTTGTTGTGATTTTTTGTTTCAATGGTCAGTGGTTTGCTAGTGTATAGCAATGAGCTGCTATCCGTGCCTGCTAACACCTTGTCAACCGCTCTGTTGTAATTGAATCCCATTGTGATAGCTGTATTCTGTGGGGTAAACACTAGTCTAGAAACATTGTTCTTTGCAACAATGAGGAAACCGTTCATATTAATAAGGGACTCTCTTCAGTCCAGATTACAAACAGATTTGAAGTTGCCTTATTGGTTCAGTCATGGTTAAATTCACATTTTAGGCTGCTCCCATTTCATGCTTAAACAACCAATTGCTGATTCTGTCTCGGTATGAATTTCAGAAATTCCACCTCCTGTGTCCAGAGGCAGTGCCATCAGCTGGTCTGCCCCCCTTTCAGCCAAACTGTACTAGACTAGATATGACCCTTCAATATTATTTGCACTCTGCAGCTCACTACATGCGTAGTCATCTAGCCAAATCTACATTTAAAAAATGAATGACTGCTTGCTTGGTCTCACTTCAGTTCTTCTGTGCCACTTTCTCCATAGCTGTACTGCCTTCAACCAAAAGTATAGTCAACTGCGCTGCCTGGATCCATCCACCATCAGCATACTAGAAAATCCATCTATTTGTTTCCTGCTAACGGGCTTTAAAGAGAGAAAACCAAAACCAAGTCAATGATCAGCTTTTCCCTTTTGTTCACGGTTTTCTCAGAGGTGGAGAATTTTCCACATGCACAGATTCTTTTAATCTGTCACATGACCTCACAATTTCTGATGTATCAAATTATTCGCACCACTTCATATTTCTAAAGCTGATAGGAACAAGAAAGGAATAGTCGTTTTTATCTCTGAATCTAACTCTGCTTTTATCCTCTGTCATCTATGTTGGGCTACCTGAGGAGGCGATGGTCTTCAGCTGCTTATGAACGTTACCTCCGGCTGATGCTCGAGCCATCCTTGAGAAAAGCAATGAGTGCTGCTCCCTGATCCATGGCTTGAAAATAAATATTATGGCTTCAATAGCTGTTGGGCCTATTTACATTTAAATACTGTAAGAGCGAGCGTTTTCAATTAGTTTCTTTGAAGTTGAGCGTGAAGTTCGGAAAAGCTGAAGCAAATTACATTCGCAGGATTCATTGCAGAGGGTATGAGAGAGTTGTGAGAAACGCGTGCTTTACTTGATGTTACACTTGCTGTCTGTGGTTTCGCCCGCCGGTAGGCCTATTTTCCGTACGAATGCTCTACAAAGGCATCCTTTATGTTGTTTGGAATGCTGTGGGCTTATATATTAAAAAAATGAAATTCACTGACGCAAGGCTGCGGAATCTTCCATGATTGTTCTTTATTATCAAGGATGAGACTCCTTGGCTGGTTCCCCGAAATATTGGAAGGAATCATCGACTCAATATTAATATTAATACAAAATATTAATATTTAAGACCATAAATAACTACATTTGTGGTGCCCTAGTGTGAGGCTAGTCCAAAATCACTACAGCCAGGTGATGAGTGGTGCCTGGTTTCCTCCAGACATGACGCTTGCTATTCAGTTCAAATCTTTGTTTCATCAGACCAGAGAATTTTGTTTCTCATGGTCTGAGAGTCCTCCAGGCAGACTGTCATGTGCCTTTTACTGAGGAGTGGCTTCCGTCTGGCCACTCTACCATACAGGCCTGATTGGTGGAGTGCTGCAGAGATGGTTGTTCTTCTGGAAGGTTCTCCTCTCTCCGCATAGAAATGCTGTAGCTCTGTCAGAGTGACCATCGGGTTCTTGGTCACCTCCCTGACTAGGGCCCTTCTCCCCTGATCACTCAGTTTGGCCGGGCGGCCCGCTCTAGGAAGAGTCCTGGTGGTTCCAAACTTCTTCCATTTACAGATGAGAGGCCACTGTGCTCATTGGGCTCTTCAATGCTGCAGAAATTTTTCTTTACCCTTCCCCAGATCTGTGCCTTGATACAATCCTGTCTCAGAGGTCTACAGACAATTCCTTGGACTTCATGGCTTGGTTTGTGCTCTAACATGCACTGTTAAGTGTGGGACAGGTATATAGACAGGTGTGTGCCTTTCCAAATTATGTCCAATCAACTGAATTTACCACAGGTGGACTCCAAGTTGTAGAAACATCTCAATGATCAGTGGAAACAAGATGCACTTAAGTTAAATTTTGAGTGTCATGGCAAAGGCTGTAAATACATACTGTACATGTGATTTTTCTTCATTTTTTATTTTTAATAAATTTGCAAAGATTTCAAACAAACTTCTTTCACATTGTCATTATGGGGTATTGTTTGTAGAATTTTGAGGAAAATAATGAATTTAATCCCTTTTGGAATAAGTCTGTAATATAACAATGTGGAAAAAGTGAAGCACTGTGAATACTTTTCCTTTTGTGTTATGTTGGTGTTTTACATTGTGGGTCTGAGGGGAATGGAATTTCAAGTACAGGTGCTGGTCATATAATTAGAATGTCATCAAAAAGTTAATTTATTTCACTAATTCCATTCAAAAAGTGAAACTTGTATATTTTATTCATTCATTACACACAGACTGATATATTTCAGATGTTTATTTCTTTTAATTTTGATGATTATAACTGACAACTAAGGAAAATCCCAAATTCAGTATCTCAGAAAATTTGAATATTGTGAAAAGGTTCAATATTGAAGACACCTGGTGCCACACTCTAATCAGCTAATTAACTCAAAACACCTGCATAGGCCTTTAAATGGTCTCTCAGTCTAGTTCTGTAGGCTACACAATCATGGGGAAGACTGCTGACTTGACAGTTGTCCAAAAGACGACCATTGACACCTTGCACAAGGAGAGCAAGACACAAAAGGTCATTGCAAAAGAGGCTGGCTGTTCACAGAGCTCTGTGTCCAAGCACATTAATAGAGAGGCGAAGGGAAGGAAAAGATGTGGTAGAAAAAAGTGTACAAGCAATAGGGATAACCGCACCCTGGAGAGGATTGTGAAACAAAACCCATTCAAAAATGTGGGGGAGATTCACAAAGAGTGGACTGCAGCTGGAGTCAGTGCTTCAAGAACCACTACGCACAGACGTATGCAAGACATGGGTTTCAGCTGTCGCATTCCTTGTGTCAAGCCACTCTTGAACAACAGACAGCGTCAGAAGCGTCTCGCCTGGGCTAAAGACAAAAAGGACTGGACTGCTGCTGAGTGGTCCAAAGTTATGTTCTGATGAAAGTAAATTTTGCATTTCCTTTGGAAATCAGGGTCCCAGAGTCTGGAGGAAGAGAGGAGAGGCACACAATCCACGTTGCTTGAGGTCCAGTGTAAAGTTTCCACAGTCAGTGATGGTTTGGGGTGCCATGTCATCTGCTGGTGTTGGTCCACTGTGTTTTCTGAGGTCCAAGGTCAACGCAGCCGTATACCAGGAAGTTTTAGAACACTTCATGCTTCCTGCTGCTGACCAACTTTATGGAGATGCAGATTTCATTTTCCAACAGGACTTGGCACCTGCACACAGTGCCAAAGCTACCAGTACCTGGTTTAAGGACCATGGTATCCCTGTTCTTAATTGGCCAGCAAACTCGCCTGACCTTAACCCCATAGAAAATCTATGGGGTATTGTGAAGAGGAAGATGCGATATGCCAGACCCAACAATGCAGAAGAGCTGAAGGCCACTATCAGAGCAACCTGGGCTCTTATATCACCTGAGCAGTGCCACAGAGTGAGCGACTCCATGCCACGCCGCATTGCTGCAGTAATTCAGACAAAAGGAGCCCCGACTAAGTATTGAGTGCTGTACATGCTCATACTTTTCATGTTCATACTTTTCAGTTGGCCAAGATTTCTAAAAATCCTTTCTTTGTATTGGTCTTAAGTAATATTCTAATTTTCTGAGATACTGAATTTGGGATTTTCCTTAGTTGTCAGTTATAATCATCAAAATAAAAAGAAATAAACATCTGAAATATATCAGTCTGTGTGTAATGAATGAATATAATATACAAGTTTCACTTTTTGAATGGAATTAGTGAAATAAATCTACTTTTTGATGATATTCTAATTATATGACCATATATGAGGGGCCGTACAAGCCATAATTCATTCTGACACACACTTACATTCTCCTTTCACAAACATACATTTCTACTCTCACACACATACATTCTCTTTTCACATACATACATTTCTACTCTCACACACACTTACATTCTGCTTTCACATACATGTGTATATTTTGGGTTGTTTTTAGCCCAAGGGCTGGGTAAACATAGAACAGAACACAGGTTGGGCTAATATTTTTTCTATGATATAGTTTATTTCTATGATAAGTACTAAATAATCTAAACTAGTGGTTCCCAACCTTTTTAGCCTCAAGTACCCCCACAACTCCATCAATAAGGCTCAAGTACCCCTTTATCGACACTAAACCAAAGTAAATGCAGCGTTTATATTTTAATGCAGTTGTCATAATTACCTAATTTACCAATGAACCAGTTTTATTGATTACAATTCAGACTTGAAGATATTGGGAACATTTGAATAAGAAGCACAATGTAATTGTAACGTAACTGGACATTCCAGCACTTCAAATGTTATTTTGAATATGATGACAAAAAACATTTATTCATCCTTAAGAGATTGTCCTCATTTGTAAAACTGAAAGTTTCAAGATGTAGGAAATCCAACATTCGATGGAAAACGAAAACTTTTATTTAAAAATTAAAAAAAGACATGAAAAATACCACTATAACCAGTAGATGGTGGCAGATAAGCACTTATTGGCTTATATTAGCCATTTCCACTCTTCAAGTTCAGCACTTTATGTACTAAAGTAGGAAAAGTCACAAAGTCTTTCAAATAAATCTTTAAATTACAATGTGTCCACTACGCTTTTTATGAGAGGATTTGTGAGCATAGGACTTATTAAACTGGCACTAAAAACAAACTTATTCAGTGTTTTGAGGTATATTGAGCTGAGTTTAACTTAAACACCTCTGATTGGCCATTATTTTCAACAGTAATGCCTGTGCTTGGCTACAATACTCAATGCTGCAAAATCACATTGTAAATAGACACATCTGCAGCGATTAACGCGCCAGATTGGGGTGAGGCTGGGGCAATTGACTGCACCCCAAGCAAGCCTATTATGCCTGTGACAGCCCTGAACAAACCAAGCAAAATCTAAATTTTTTGCATACTCCCTGGAACACGCACATGTACCCAGGGTTGGGAATCACTGATCTAAACATTTGTAAAATACAACCACTGGTTTATGACAACTTTATCCACATTTCAATATCCAAAGTAATTACATTCAGTATGTTAATTTTATGCAAGGCATCAAGTGTTTCCTTCATCCGAAAGACGGATGCGACACTCGCATCCCTGTAGTTTGCTTTGCATTAAATAAAATGACTTACAGCACAGCAACGATTTTATAGATGAAAAAACATACAAACCTGTATTTCATCAAAAAAATGCACCAAGTTGGCGGGGCAGCGCTGAGAAGCTGAACGTCATGTGATGATCGTGCCTGACCTGCCTTACGTTTCCACTATACCCCTTCCGTTTCCACTATACTCTCTCTCTCTCACACACACACACACACACATTCTTCTCTTAGATAGTTATTTATAATAAAAGAATGAAAAGAGAATGTATGTGTGTGAGAGAGTAGAATAAGTATGTATATGAAAGGAGAATGTAAGTGTGTGAGAGTGCCAGAATGAATTTTGGCGTGATTGGCTCTTCATATTTTATTATATATATAGCAGATGACCACCATTGCAGCTCAGACGGGCTTGAAGACCCCCACGGCGCAGAAAACGACCACCACTGCAGCTCTGACAGGCTTGAAGACCCCCACAGTGAAGCAGATGACCACCAGAGCAGTGTAGACAGGCTTGAGAATACCCACAGCGAAGCAGATGACCACCACTGCAGCTCAGACGGGCTTGAAGACCCCCACGGCAGAGCAGATGACCACCACTGCAGCTCAGACGGGCTTGAAGACCCCCACGGCGGAGCAGATGACCACCACTGCAGCTCAGACGGGCTTGAAGACCCCCATGGCAGAGCAGATGACCACCACTGCAGATCAGGTAGCACTGGGAACCAACATGGCTGAACAGGAGAAACTAAAACATGGAGTGAACCCATGGGCTGGATCAGGCTCTGGAGTGGATTCATGGAGTAGATTCATGGACTGGATTCGATGTGTGTGCAGCCCATACACACCAAATGGCTGTGGCCATAATGGCCAGCGCTGCAATCTCTGAAGGCTCAGGCGTGGCAGCCATCTCGGCTGAGGGGTCAGGTGTGGCAGCCATCTCGGCTGAGGGCTCACAGACAGCCACCTTAGCTGTGACAGGACAAGGCGAAAGTTCATAGACGCCCTCCTTAGCCGGGACAGGACAGGGCGAAAGTTCATAGCTGGGTACCGCTGACACCTCTAGAGGGTCTGCAGCGGATGCTGCCACCTCTGGAGGTTCTACAGTGGTACCATCGGAAAACAGGAAGGAATCATAAATGGCCTCTGTGGCTGGTTCAGGATAGGATGAGAACGTGTCGCTGGACGCCACCACCGTGCAAGTAGCTGAAGCAAGCACCGCCACTTCGTGAGGTTCTGCAGCATATGCCGCCACCTCTAGGGAAACTGCAGTGGGGGGTAACTACCTCCAGAAGTTCTGCAGCGTAAGCCGCCACCTCTGGAGATTCAGCGGTAATGTACACGGCCCAGGTACACCATAAGGCGACCTCCATTATGGGGAGCGCTGCAGACAGGGCAATCAGAAGCAGGAGGACTAAAATTAATTGGTTTGGGGAAACCAGCTGTTCGTACTGACACCAGCGGTGGATCCTTCACGCTGGATGCCAACCTCTGATGCTTGATGACAGGTTCCCCCGACAGAACAGAGGAGGGTTCTGGTATGACAACCGCAACAAGACGTGACTCTGGGGCGGAGACATGACGTTACGTGGCTCTGGAGGACCAGCGGAGACGTGCTGTTACATGGCTATGGAGGACCAGCGGAGACGTGACGTGACATGGCTCTGGAGGACCAGCGGAGACGTGACGTGACGTGGCTCTGGAGAACCAGCGGAGATGTGACGTGGCTCTGGAGGACCAGCGGAGACGTGACGTGACGTGGCTCTGGTAGATCAACTGTGACTTGACTCGGCTCAGGAAGATCAACTGTGACTTGATTAGTTGTTGTGGTGGCTGCCATTTTGTGAGCGGGTTCTAACGCAGCCACCATTAAAGGCACAGAAGTAATGTTGCGTTCCTCCATGACCCCCACAGTGAAAAAAGAGCCAGTAACAGTAGAGCATAATCTAAAAAATGACTGAGTGATGTACGAGGTCCCTCATGGATTAATCAAGACTTTAAAGGGTCATGAAACCCCAGAACACTTTTTTTGAGCTGTGAACAGATATGTATAGGCACATCATTGAAAACACTAAAGGTACTCATTAATTTTATTTATAATTTGAAATTAGTTATTTTTGCATTTTTCAGAGCGATTTCTGTCTTCCGGTTTGAAAAGCAAAGTCGGAGCAACGTCACAAAATCTGACGTCATCGTGTACTACAGGCAAGATCCGGAGTGCTGATTGGCTCCAGTATGGGATGGTCGAACATGCTGACGTCAACAGTTTCTGCATTTACTCATGAGAAAAAGCACATTCAATCCAAGCTGCGCTGCAGTATGCATAAGATTATAATTGCGGTATTATGCATGAGGAAGTATCACTTCTCTCGCCTCTGTCTCTTGTCATTCAGTACAGTTGTGTTTGTTTCCTCAGTGCTACAACAAAAATGCGTTTCCCTGAGACGCGACCAGAGCAGAAGTTTGGGTGCATGTGGATTGCTTTGCTGTAATCTACCAGCACAAATGGAAAATATCTTCGCATAAGATCGCATTACAGCGGATATTTCAAATGTCACAAAAGTGCTGTTCATTTACCTCTGCGTTCGGACACGCGAGCCGTATGTATGTTTCCCTCAGCACAGCAAGCACATGAGTGTTGTTTGTATTTTGCCCACGATGCGGTCAGAATTTAAGTTTGAATACGAACACATGAAAAATACAATTGTTATGATATGCACGTGGAGCGCGCATATGATCGGTTTCAGTGCGGAGCTCCGCGATGAGTTTAACAACACTAGCCACGTGGATTATAGCTCATATACAGAATAAAGTATCCGTGTTTAAAGTTTTTATAGACATTTCACACATTCTCCTGCACCAAACATGAACCAGCACGGTGTATGCACATATTCCATCAAGTCTTCTTCAAATGAATTGTGTGTGTAAACTGGACACTGATACGTGTATCTGAACGCGATGACACGATTATTCTGATGAACAAAAGACTTAAAGAATGGACAAAAATTAAACTATGTCTTTATTCATTCTGTGTTAAACTACATGTCGTTTATCATGAGACTGCAGTGCTCGTAAACATAATGAAAGTATTATTAGCCCTTTTAAATATTCTTTCGCATTTCTCCCTTGCGCTTGGGAGCTTGTCATTTTTCTCCGTGTTCATATTCATTATTCTGTATAATTAGTGTGTTGTAGGTCTGTTTTTTACTGGTTGTACTCTCCCCCCTTCTTGCATTATTCTGTATAATTTGATTAAAACCAGTAAAAGATCTAAAAATAATCACTTTTTTTGTGCAGTGTAATAAGTGTCACATGGTGGTTGCAGGGCAAGTAGGCACAGAACCCGAATGCAGCAGTAACAGGTTTAATAAACAGATCTTCAAAATACAGGGAACACAGGACAGAACAACCATTTCCACTAAATGGTTAACAGACAACTAGACAGAACAAAACTCAGGTCTTAAATAGACAAGGACTAATCAAGGAAACAAGACACAGCTGACAAGACTAACGAGGTAATAGCAGAACAGGTGACAGGAATACAACAATCAGACACATTGGGAAAACTAGGTCAACTGAATGGGAACAGAGGCAAACATGAGCTGAAAACAATGACAACTGATTACAAGACTCAAACAAGGCATAAATGAATCAATAATGTCATAAAAAGAATGGGTTGACACTACTTATACTGTTTTGCAATTTGGCCTTGTGGAATGCTATTTTAAGTAATTTCCATCGGAAATTATTTAAAAAAATAAATGAATCAAATAAACAACCTGTGAGGACTTTGCCTCATTATTTTAAAACACCACAGCACGCCACTGAGAACAGTGTAGTTTTTACCGAGCAAACAGCAAAAATGATGACAAACTCCAAGAAAGACCATGGAACCTGCCACGAACACTTGCAGTGATCATGAGTTGTTCAATGATACAATTACCAGTTATATTAACTTTTGTGCAGAGACTGGTTTAAACAAAAAATGTTAGAGTATTTCAAAACAAGAAACCGTGGATTAACAAAGATCTTAAACAATATTTAAATGAGAAGAGAATGGATTTTTTTTTTAAGGAATGAGACACATAAAGTAAAATAACTAAATAAAGAAGTTAAACGTAAGATAAAGGAAGTGCAAAAACAGTATAAAGGGAAAGTTGAGAGAAATTTACAAGCGGTAATGTCAGAGATGCATAGAGAGGACTAAACATAATGATGGGTAGACAACAGAAACAAGTACAACTGGCTGATGATGACCCCCATATTTTTGTAAATAATTTAAATGTTTTTTATTCATGATTTGACAACACGGTGTTAATAATGTGAATAATGATAATCTCACTGAATCTAAACCTTTGAGAATAGAGGTAGGGGAGGTTACCAAAGTGCTCTGTAGAATTAAAATGCATAAAGCTACTGGTCCAAATGGCCTTAAGGGCATTGTTTTAAAAGAGTGTGCAGAACAACTTTTGCATATGTACTAGGTTGTTTCAGGTCTTTTTAGATGATAGTTTTGTACCAGCAGCATGGAAAAACACCACTGTTATTCCAGTACCTAAAACTCCTCAGGCCAGAGCTCTTAAAGACTTTCGCCCAATTGCACTAACATCTATTCTGTGCAACTGTATGGAACGTGTATTATATAAAGAACTGATGTCACAAATTAAAGGCTTTGTAGGTCCATTACATTTTTCTTACATGCCCAATCAGAGCACGGTGAATGCCTCTCTGTTTTATCTAGGTCCAGCACCACTTAGATAAAACAAATGCTTATGTTAGAATTCTTTTCATGGATTTTACATCAGCCTTTAATGCTGTACCACTGCAAATTTTAAAATAAAGATTTAGGTGTAAGCAGTTGGCTGATTTTATGGATTGAGAATTTTTTAAGAAATAGACCCCAACGAGTTTGTGTCAATGGAATCTCATCTGATTGTACAGTCTTGAATTCAGGGTTACCACATGGATGTGTGTTATCACCTGCTTTTCTCTGTCTACATTAATGAACTTCAGTGCAGGGATGATCTCACCCTGATCAAATACGCTGATGACTTGGTCTTAATCTCTTGCCAAATGGACACGAATAGTTTATTTTATTTTGATTATAATGAAAGTCTTGTACAGTGGTTTGATAATAGTCATCTACAATTGAACATTGAGAAGACAAAGAAACTATGTTGTGAAAACAAAATTAGGTCAGGTACGGCTGGTATCTCATACGAACAAATTACTATAAAAGGTGTAAAGTTAGAGCAAGTTTCAAATTTTAAATATTTAGGTACAATCATTGAGGATAAACTCTCATTCCAGGAAAATGTGGACCATATACACAAGTAAGCATGACAGTGTTTAGGTCTACTCAGAAAACGAAGAAATTTTAGTATCGATTGGAGGGTCCTAACCATTGTTTATAGATCGATGATTGAACGTATTTTAACATACAGTGGGTACGGAAAGTATTCAGACCCCCTTAAATTTTTCACTCTTTGTTATATTGCAGCCATTTGCTAAAATCATTTAAGTTCATTTTTTTTTCCTCATTAATGTACACACAGCATCCCATATTGACAGAAAAACACAGACTTGTTGACATTTTTGCAGATTTATTAAAAAAGAAAAACTGAAATATCACATGGTCCTAAGTATTCAGACCCTTTGCTCAGTATTTAGTAGAAGCACTCTTTTGATCTAATACAGCCATGAGTCTTTTTGGGAAAGATGCAACAAGTTTTTCACACCTGGATTTGGGGATCCTCTGCCATTCCTCCTTGCAGATCCTCTCCAGTTCTGTCAGGTTGGATGGTAATCGTTGGTGGACAGCCATTTTTAGGTCTCTCCAGAGATGCTCAATTGGTTTTAAGTCAGGGCTCTGGCTGGGCCATTCAAGAACAGTCACGGAGTTGTTGTGAAGCCACTCCTTCGTTATTTTAGCTGTGTGCTTAGGGTCATTGTCTTGTTGGAAGGTAAACCTTCTGCCCAGTCTGAGGTCCTGAGCACTCTGGAGAAGGTTTTCGTCCAGGATATCCCTGTACTTGGCCGCATTCATCTTTCCCTCGATTGCAACCAGTCATCCTGTCCCTACAGCTGAAAAACACCCCCACAGCATGATGCTGCCACCACCATGCTTCACTGTTGGGACTGTATTGGACAGGTGATGAGCAGTGCCTGGTTTTCTCCACACATACCGCTTAGAATTAAGGCCAAAAAGTTCTATCTTGGTCTCATCAGACCAGAGAATCTTATTTCTCACCATCTTAGCAAACTCCATGTGGGCTTTCATGTGTCTTGCACTGAGGAGAGGCTTCCGTCGGGCCACTCTGCCATAAAGCCCCGACCTGTGGAGGGCTGTAGTGATGGTTGACTTTCTATAACTTTCTCCCATCTCCCGACTGCATCTCTGGAGCTCAGCCACAGTGATCTTTGGGTTCTTCTTTACCTCTCTCACCAAGGCTCTTCTCCCCCGATAGCTCAGTTTGGCCGGACGGTCAGCTCTAGGAAGGGTTCTGGTCGTCCCAAACATCTTCCATTTAAGGATTATGGAGGTCACTGTGCTCTTAGGAACCTTAAGTGCAGCAGAAATTTTTTTTTGTAACCTTGGCCAGATCTGTGCCTTGCCACAATTCTGTTTCTGAGCTCTTCAGGCAGTTCCTTTGACCTCATGATTCTCATTTGCTCTGACATGCACTGTGAGCTGTAAGGTCTTATATAGACAGGTGTGTGGCTTTCCTAATCAAGTCCAATCAGTAAAATCAAACACAGCTGGACTCAAATGAAGGTGTAGAACCATCTCAAGGATGATCAGAAGAAATGGACAGCACCTGAGTTAAATATATGAGTGTCACAGCAAAGGGTCTGAATACTTAGGACCATGTGATATTTCAGTTTTTCTTTTTTAATAAATCTGCAAAAATGTCAACAATTCTGTATTTTTCTGTCAATATGGGGTGCTGTGTGTACATTAATGAGGAAAAAAAATGAACTTAAATGATTTTAGCAAATGGCTGCAATATAACAAAGAGTGAAAAATTTTAGGGGGTCTGAATACTTTCCGTACCCACTGTATGACATTGTATCGTGGTATGATTATTTAACAATGAGACAGAAAAATAAATTAACATGAGTAATTATGAAGCAAATAAAATCACCGGCCAGAAACAGAAGTACAATGCAAGAGCTGTTTTTACACTTCATGGAAAAAAGGCGATTGTATAACTCATCCGCTCCATTCCTGCTTTGAAGCCCTCCCTTCGGGGTGGAGGCTGCGTATATCATTGTCTAAAAAGAACCTATATAAAAGATCATTTGTAGCTACCATTGGCGGTGACTGTTTTAAACCAAATTCTACATTGAGGTATTAATTATGGTATGTTTCTGGGCAGGTGTGTGTACACATGTGTATGCATATGTTTGTGCATACATATATATTATATTGTATTACTATTATTATTAATCGCCCCCATGTGTTTCATGTGTTTTATTAGGCTATGTGATATGTGAATGTATAGTATTGTCTGTTAAGATGTATCTTCTATGCCAGTGTCAAAGATGAATTTCTGTTCAGGAAATCTGTACAGACAATAAATTTAAACTAAACTAAACTAAACTAAACATGACAACATAGCAACGCCTACTATGAAACATTATTTGTTGCATATTGTGTACTATTTCACACACTATTCTGTATGCACTGGGTACTGGGCAGTAATAAGTTATGCTGCCTTCACGTGCTGTCGGAAATTTGACAGTTACTTCTTAAGTCGTGATTACGAGCTCATCGCATTCAGCTTTTGAAATGGGAGGGCGTTCATGTGCAATTTTTACCTAGGAAACTTGTATTTACAATAATTCCGAGAGGACGTGAAGGCAGCATAAGTGTGCCATTCCGAACACGGTTTCAATCGGAACGCCCCTAGTGTTTCGAAAGCGCACATCACTAGTTTGAGGATTGTCCACTTATACTTGCCGTATTGCGTCGAGGTTAAAGGGGAAATGTTCCAGCATGGCGCTCTGAAAGCAAAACAAGGCGCATATAACTGATCAAAGAGCAGAACAACTTGCTGTTTTCCCCTCAAACTCCCACGGATTTCTAAGTGTTTCCTAATATTATTGTATTTTGCGTCTTTCCAGTAAGTACGCGCTCTTGTGCTGTCTATAAAGAGTTTGTTTGAGGCAAACACGTGGGTTTTCCTTAGTTGATATCCGGGGCTTAGCTCAGAGACATCAGTGTATGTGTCATAATAACACAACTTTAAGGTATGTTTAAAAGTTATATTGGCAACGTGTCTTTGTTATTTAAAATAACTAAATCTCACACTTTCATCGAGTTAAACGGAAAACGTACTCTTACAAAGAAAGATATACCATTCAAAGGACCCTACAAACACTGGTTAAAACCAAGTAACGTCGGAATTAAACACGCAGGCTACGTTTATGTTTTAAGGAGTTCTTGTATACGCATTTACACAGCAATTAGCCTGCAATTGCATAAATAATGGTATGTGATTAATGTTTTTAATGAAAAATTTGGAATATAGAAATATGAAATGATAGAAAAAAACAGAAATTATACTTTTAAATATAAAACTAAAAGGGCCGGGAAAGTCACTAAATCTAGTGACAAAATTGGCAACACTGGGAGGGGATGGGTGTGTCTATTTTGCACTCCTTACATTTTAGAGTGTCACCCCTTCATTGCTGTGCACTTTTTTCTGCACAGTGGCTGATTTGTACCACTAAAAGATTCTCTGAGTATTAGTATTTTATTTTTGTATTTCCTATTCATTACCTATGGCAGCCATTTTTGACCGCGAAGGTGCCAAGTGTGAGTTTTTTTTTTACGACCCTTTAACATATCCGAATCATGTCCATGATTGTTTTTGTGTGTTCACATAGCTAATGCGACAAAGTCACCAAGTTTCAACCCATTCAGATGAAGCAAAACAATTTAAAATTTCAAAACGTAAAAGTTTTCGGTCATTTTTGACCGAAGAGGACCAGAGGGTTAAGGGTGCTTTCACACTAGGGCCCTGTCTCAAATGGCACACTTCTATGCACTTTCGGTCTTGTTGACTTACAATGGCTGCCGCGTGCATGTGTCCGTTAAGTCCACGAGACCGTAGAGTGTTCCATTTGTCAATTTTAGGCTTCAGAAGTATGCTCGCGAGCACCCCCTTTGCGGCCGATATGCGCCCTCGATGCGCACTTTTGCTGAGCCCGCACTGGTGCGAGCTCCGCGGCAGACTTCTTCCCGACAGTCAAAGCGACGTTACGTCACGAAAGTGCGGACTTGTAGGAAGGCCGTGAGTGTTTAGGGTGCCATTTGGGACAGGGCCTAGCACTTTGGGTGAGCACCTGGGTTCGATTGGATGATGTGAAGCTGTTTTCTGAACTCAGGTGCGCACCTGCAAACTGTACCCGATTCCGCCTAAAAGGGTGGTATGGGGTACAGTTCGCTGCTGATATGAACGCAATGGTACTAAATCGAGGAAGTGAATCGCTATTGATGACGCATGGTTCGATAAATGTGTTTCTGTCTGTTCTCACTCACTTTCCTGACAAGCATGACTGATGCACTGCAAACAGAGATAATATATTTCTCACACAAGACGGGTCATTTGTCTGGATGTCATGTATTTGACATTTTATGGCACTACCATTTTGCTGTTTTTACTCTAGAAGAAGGCATGCCAGTGAGAAGTACATGCTCAGGTATTTTGAATGATATTTTAGAGTTTATTTTGGGGTATTAATAAATGAAAGGCAAATCTCAGCATTGTGTTAGCGTACCCCAGTTTGGGATCCACTGCTCTAAGATACAGACAGTTTGTCCAGGATTAAGAAGCACCGTATTATGTTGTGAGGATCATTAATAAAGTATTACTCTGCTGTGTTTCATCTGGTGCATCTGTTTTCATTAGATCATGCCGTCTGCTTGTGACTCTTTTGTTGATGATATCGAGGATATGGTGACTTCCTATGACCCCACTCCCCATGAGCGGCAGTTTGCAAGGAGAAACATTGTGCCTCATGCACGCAAGAACAAGCAACAGCCTGCAGGAGAAGAGCTTCAGACAGACAGGTCAGAAACACAACTGTCACATGCAGTCATGTTACACTGTGCTCCTCTCCTTAAACTAACCCAGTATGAAAGGTATTGTCAGGATTTCACAGACCTATTGGTGCCCACAGGTGCTGTTGTGGTGAAGTTTTGTTGCACTACTTAATCGCTGAGTTTTTATTTATTTTTATGCAAATGTTGTGTCTCTATGGAAGCATTCAGCTGCTCCATGACAGACAATAACGGTAGATTCACTTAAGATAATGTGCATAATATAGTTTATGGGAATGTGCAGTTTCAAATTATGCTGTAAAAGTTACCTTAAATACATTTAGACAGAAAACATGTCAGATCTTCAGGATCTCTCTTGGATGCACTTACATACAGACAGAAAGCGACTTCTGCACTCACGATAATGAGAGCATTCACGAGCGCAGAGCTCAATCAGTAAGCTCACACTTTTTTTTTTTTTTTTTTTTTTAACTAATTAATAACACATTTTTTAACTAATAACTAATGGGGCAGTCGTGGCCTAATGGATAGAGAGTTGGACTTGTAACTCATGGGTTCGAGTCTCAGGTCCGGCAGGGATTGTCAGTGAGGGGAGTGAATGTCCAGCGCTCTCTCCACCCTCAATACCACGACTGAGGTGAGACCCTTGAGTAAGGCACTGTACCCCCAACTGCTCCCTGGGCGCCGCAGCATTGGCTGCCCACTGCTCCGGGTGTGTGTTCACGGTGTGTGTGTGTGTGTTCACTGCTGTGTGTGTGTGTTCACTGCTGTGTGTGCACTTGGATGGGTTAAATGCAGAGCACAAATTCCGAGTATGGGTCACCATACTTGGCCATATGTCACTTCACTTTCACTTTTTAATTAATATTTTTTTTCAACTAATTGTGCAACTCTAAGCAGTAACCAGTGCTACTACTACTTTTTGACATTTTCCAGGGTGAACTCTTGTATGAAGAAATCTTTAATGTATCAAATTAATCACATTGTCCATGTGAAGGTATATCAACAAACCTGACCTTAAAGAGCTCCTACATTTTTCACCAAAAATTAAGGAGGTATGGGGCCAGATCTAGGCAAAGATGGGTGGGCTGTGTGTGTGTTGAGAAGTTTGAGGAAGGGCTGAAGATTGCCCCAAACAATCATAACACCAGAAAATTGCTGTCTTTTATTTTCTGCATTACAATAATTTCCCAGAATGTTTTGTATGGAAATATTGTGAAGTCTTTAAACTGGGCGTTAATACGGGCCAGAGACGGGACGCACTGAAGATGAAGAAGAGAACATAGATGCGCCAGCAGAACAAATACTGTACCAGGCACAGCAAGCTCACTGTTCACAATGCTTGAAATATAGGAAGAAAAATATAAACCCCCACCACCAAGTCATTATTTATATGAATGTATCTCTGAAGGGAACTGACTGTCTCCAGAAAAGTTTTAATGGCATTTTCTTTTCCTCTTACTGCCATGTAAAGTAGTGTTTATAAGTGCAGTGCTGCTTTGTGTACAGCGGTACAAAAAAACGTTGATGTTCCATAAGCACCACCTACTGTCAGAGAGTGAATATGCAATTTTCATTCAGTCCGTTTGCTGTTTTTGTTTTGTACAGGTGTCTTAATTTCACAAATCTGAAGTCGGGCCATTCTGTTTTTTCTTTAAATGTTGAAAGTTTACAATCTAATTTAAATAAACAACAACTGCACATACTACATGTATGTAGCATCTTTATTTGGATCATGATTCAGTTCAGTGGTTGCCTCTAATTTCAAATGGCTACAAATATTTTTTTGTTTAAAGGGTTAATTTCACAAATTCAGAAGAGAGGTTTTTTCATCCCTCTTAAGAAAGTAATGTAATTACCACATTCAGGGTCCAGAAAAGTTGTAAAGACATAGTGTAGTAATTAATGACAGAAATTTTGGCTATGAAAAAATATGATTGGTGCATCACTACATAAAATAAACATCTCAATGAAAAATATCATTGTGATAGTTACAGTTACACTGATTAAATATTGCCATCTAGTGGATAAAGTTTACAAATAAATGTTTGACAGTGTGGGGCATGGCAGATCTATAACAATGTAATCATTACCAAACGATCTTGAAGATGACTGCTTTACAAGTAGATTCAGATTTTCCAACGTTGTTTTGAGGTAGCTCTTTTTTTTTTTTTTTTGATCCATATGTATCAGAATATAACATCCAACACTGGACAGAAAGCATTCATTGATTATAAACTTTTAATCTTCTGCCTTATTTACAGCGTGATTCCTGGCACACAGAAGATCTGGGTAAGGACGTGGGGCTGCTCTCACAACAGCTCTGATGGTGAATACATGGCGGGGCAGTTGGCTGCCAGCGGCTATAAGATAACAGGTACTCTGTGTAAACAGACCAGGCTATCTGCAGTCAAGGTCAAATTTTATTTCTATAGCACCTTAAAAACAAGATGAATGCTGACCAAAGTGCTGCACAACATAGGATGGAGCATCATTCTGCAAAAAAAAAAAAAAAGGAAAAAAAGAATAACGTAAAATAGTATAGACCAGTTATCTATAAACCTAAATAAAAAATAGATAAAATAAAAAAATAAATATAGATAAAAATAAATACAAATATAATTAAAGCTGCAAGCAGCGATGAAAGGGCCCTCGCACACGGGCTCACCGCCACCCGTTGGCATCAGGAAAACAGTGAACAGTGGGCGACATGCATGTAAGCGAGTGAATACAGGAGAATTATGGCCAAGTCATTTCAAAGTGCCACAATTCCTGCTGCCAACAGGTGGTGCTTTGACCAAAATTGAATATTGCCATGTAGATGTCTTCAGGCCAGGACTATTATGAAACATGTGAAGTTTGGAGCAGATTGAACATTGTATGCCTGAGTTACTACAACTTCCTGTTTCGTGGCGTTAATCGCATACATTAGCACATAGCCAAGTGTTTCATGATTTAATGTGTTTCTAGTATGTTTGGTACTTCGTGGCATATTGAAATGTTTCTGGGAGTGAATTAAAGTGAAAAGCATACCATTTCCTGTTGCCAGCAGGTGGCACCATGACTAACTGAATATTGGCATATCGATGTCTTTATGCCAGGACTCTTATCACACATGTGAAGTTTGTGGCAGATCGGACATTGTATGCTTGAGTTACAACAGCTTCCTCTTTCAAGGCGAAACATCAGACTTTGTCAGGCCACCACGGACACACCGTCCAACGAAAACACAAGATCTTTGCAATTTAACATGGCTAAAGACTTAAGATTAGACTGACCATATATAATGTGCTTCTGGTTAAATCTCTGAGTAGTTAATCACAGTGTAAAACATGTCATTTCCTTTTACCCACAGGTGGCGCTATGACTGTAACTGAATATTGCCATGTAGATGTCTTTAGGTCAGGACTCTAATAAAACATGTGAAGTTTGGGGCAGATCGGACATTGTATGCCTGAGTTACAACAACTTCCTGTTTCATGGCGAAACATCGAACTTTGTCAGACTACCACGGACACGCCCTTCAGCGAAAACTCTAGATCTTCGCAATTTAACGTCTCAAAGGCCTTTAGATTAGACTGACCAAATATGATGTTGATCTGATTAAAGCTCTAGGAGAAGTTCGTTAAAGTACAATGTCTGGAAATGGCAAAAACTGCCAAAATTTTGCAGAGAAAATTCAAAATATCTCACTTCCTGTTGGGTTTACAGAGTTTGCACACAGGGGCTTTTTTGTAGGTATTGGGCTGTTACATCTGTCTACCGAATTTCATAACTGTACATGAAACAGCACGAAGGGCACTTAATTGAAATTTTGTAGGTGGCGCTATCGAGCTATTTTGCCACACCCAATTCTGAAACCCACATCAGATGTAAATTTTCACCACTTCTGACGCGTGTGCAAAGTTTCATGAGTTTTCAAGCATGTTTAGGCCCTCAAAAATGTAATTCATTTTGGAGAAGAAGAATAATTGGCCGAGCAATTACAATAGGGTCCTCACACCATCGGTAAAGTAAAGGTCTAATAAACACAATACAAAGCGACAGTGAAGTAGAAAAAGGAAATGAGAACGGGTTAACTTCTGGAACATAAGGTTGGACCCAAAATGGAGCCCTGTGGCACCCCACAGTTGATGATAACTGAGGATGATGAAAATGATGCCGACCTCAAGATTTAATCTATTTAGGAGGATGCGGTGATCCATAGTGTCGAAGGCTGTACTTAACTCCATCAATAAAAGGATGGCGCAGTTACCAGTCTCAACAGATAATATGAGAGCATTTACCACTCTTAAAAGGGCAGACTCTGTACTGTGCTTAGCTCTAAAAACCAGACAAAAAATGGCTATTTTTGCTTATAACTTTTGATTGGTTTGTCATCAATTTGGTCTCGTTGGGTTCGGGGCATCATGCCGAGTCGAATGATATCCAGTTTTTCCATATCGGTCATTTTGCCCGTTTTGCCATTTTGAATTTTTTGCTAAAATGCTGTATTTTACGAACACATTAGCGTATCGTTACGTAACTCGGTATGGGTCATCAGCACAATGCCCTGAAAGAGCCTGAGAAGTTTCGGACCAGCGCCAAGTGGAGAATTTTTTTTATTCATATGCTTATAACTTTTGATCTGGTTGGCTTATTTTCACGGGAGTCACATCCTTAGACTCCTGAATCCTTGCCGAGTCCAACAACCAAACATGCTAGGTTTCAACTTACGGTTGGTGCAGCGTGGTGATTTAGAGCTTAAAAAACGATTGTGAATATCTTCTAAACTGTAAGTCCGATCGAGACGAAATCAGCGTAGGAAACACGGAACTTAAGCTGGTTAACTATGTGTATTAGCCCAAATGTCAAAATTTTGACATTTAACTTTTTTAGACAGTCTCATTAAACTTTTTTTAATGAGACTGATCTTAACTAATTCCGTGGGTCATGCTGAGAACATTGATACCAATTTTGCCACAGTCAGCCAAACTTCCTGTGAGTCATTTTGATTTTCTTTAAAAACATACTTTTTCGAACTACTCTTAAACCATTGGTCCAATTTTCACCAAAATTGAATCGTATCATCTTTAGACCATGCTGGTAAAATGTTATGGATTTCGTGTTGATAGACGAAACCTTATTAATTTTCCACAGCAACAAATTAGAGGCTTGATGCCAAAATGACTCTTGAGGCTGTATCTCTGCAATGCTTTGACATATTGACACCAAACTTTGTCACCTCACTCTGACCATACCTCATTAATTTAATCACAGTGCCACCTATTGTTCGAAAGTGATAAACCAGTAAATCTTTATTACTGACTGTATTTGTGATTTTTCAGCTCTTTTGCCTAAAATAATCTTAATAGGTCTTTAATTGCTCACTGTTGCAGTTGATCTGATGCTCCCAGCCATGTTGGCTGGCTTCTTGTGCCTCTTTTGTGCTTGGCCCCATAATTGCTGCGTGCAGCTGTTGTTGTTGTTGTTGTTGTTGTTGTTGTTGTTGTTGTTGTTGTTGTTGTTGTTGTTGTTGTTGTTGTTGTTGTTGTTGTTGTTGTTGTTGGGATGAGGGGGAAGGAGAGGAAATGAGGAGGGAAGGGGGGATATATATGTATGAAAAGAGAAAAGTGAAGGGAGGAGAGGAGGGGGGAAGGAAAGGAAAGAAGGAAAAAAAAACCCAATACCCTAAAACACTCAACACCCTCAAATGACATATCTTTCTGAGTATAAGGTTTTTCTTTTCTCTGCTTTTTTTGTTCTGTTTGTCCTTTTTTGTTATAGTGTTGTTGGTCTATTTTGTTTTGTTTTATGTTAGTTGATATGTGTATTTTGTGCAGTCTTTGTATGTATACCACTCATTTTTGCAATAATGTCCAACAACTCAGAGTGCGATATAGAGTGAAAATTAGAAAAAAACAGAACTTATATTTAAATAATGGATTATGCATGCTGTTTACCTGAAGATTTCAGATATCAGCAATGCAGTTTATGTATATTTAATGTCACGTTCACACCTAGTTAGTAACAATTTTTGTTTGTCAGCAATACCATTATTAGGGCCCGAGCACCGATGGCGTGAGGACCCTATTGGAATTGCTCCGTTTATTAGGGCCCAAGCACCGATGGTGCGAGGACCCTATTGGATTTCCTCCGTTCATTAGGGCCCGAGCACCGATGGTGTGAGGACCCTATTGGAAGTGCTCCGTTTATTAGGGCCCGAGCACCGATGGTGTGAGGACCCTATTGGAATTGCTCCGTTTATTAGGGCCCAAGCCACTAATGGCGCAGGGCCCTCTTGATCCCCTAAGGATGATTATTATTATTATTATTATTATTATTATTATTATTATTTTTTTTTTATTTTTTTTTATTTAAACATGCTCAAAAACTCTTGAAAATTGGCACACACATTGGAATCTGTGGCCATTAGGACGCTGCAGAGGCTGGTACCCAGGCGTGGCAGGGGCGCTCGACAGCGCCCCCTTGAACGAAGTCCAAAAACTTGGTCCATATATCAAACACACTTGCACGTATTAGTATGAAACTCGGTACACCTATAGAAGTGTATCACTTTTAAAATGCTTTGAGATCACCCTCTTATTTTTACCCGATTTGCTTCATACTTCACCAGAATAATGTCAAGACATGGTGAATGTAGACCTTGGAAAAGAATTGTGATGTCTCAAACATTGTTGCCATGGCAACGCATCAAACTTAAAAATTCGTTTTGGAAGCTTTTGAGACTTTTAACATGCTTCAAATAGCATGAAACTCAATACACACATCAGAGATGTCAAGCAGTAGACATGGGCAAAACCGTAGAAACGGGCGGGGAGCAGGGCCTCTATAGCGCCACCTTTTGACAAAAGTGGAGGGGTTAGTTTAACCTACAGTCACCAAACTCGGCACACATATTGGTCTCATTAAGCCGGACAACTTTCTATTTTACAGTCATTAGCTCAGACCAACAGGAGGTCAGCTATTTTGGTTTAAATGTGGATTTTTTTGAATAAACAGTCTCTGAATTTTAAACTACTACTTCTAGAGGGTTTATTCGATTCAGATCAAACATTTTTTACCATGACGCTAAGACACTGAAGATGTTAAATTGAGAACGGATAATGGATATATCGAACGGTGTTGCCATGGTGATAGATTGAAGTAATGTCAAAAAAGGGAAACGAAATGACTCATATTTTCTATAAAATAACACTATACACAATTAATTTATATATAGAATAATACAAATGTTTGAAATAAGCAGATTTTATTCATTTTTTTTCAATTCAAAAAGCATGTGTAAGTTAAAAATGGCAGATTTATCTATTTTTCAATCAAATATAATTAATGTCATACATGAAGTAACAACTAGAGGGCAGCATATACCTATTTTTAAACAAGGCTGGATCAAGTACTAGAGCACTAGAACAAGCACTAGAGCACTGGATCAAGCACTAGAGCAATAGTTTATATAGACAGAACAATGATTTCATTTTTATTTTATACTGTTTGTGCAGGTATATTTAAACATTTATCAAAGACTACTTTATGTCACAATTTAGGTGTTTTTTTTTGGTTTAAAATGATCTTAGTCTCTCTCTCTCTCTCTCTCTCTCTCTCTCTCTCTCTCTCTCTCTCTCTCACACACTCTCTCTCACACACACACACACACACAAAAAAAGAAAAAACACTCAAATTTGCAAACACAACCACACACATGCAAACAATACACTTTTCACTCACGCACGCACGCGCACACACACAGACACATTCATTTTTTTTATTTTTATTTTTTTATTGTATTGAGAGCTCAGCTTTATGTGGAAACCTTTTGAGTAGAAATGCATATTGCAATTTTTTTGTTTTGCAAATAAAACTCCCATAGCCCATAACTACTGTAGTTTTAACTTATTTTAATATAAATTTAGTTAAATCATTAAGCTATGACTTGACTTGAATTGCTTGACATAAAGCAGTGATTCGACTTGACTTGCTTGATTCTCACAAAAATTGATTTGGACTTGCTTGAGACTTGAGACTTACTTGTGACTTGCACATGTGTGACTTACTCCCACCTCTGACAGTTAGTGTTATCACAGTAAATCCATGATAAATGTTGCTGAATTGTTGGTTGAAAAGTATTCTGTATATCTGGATTGGCTCAATGTTTCTCCTGATTTGCATGTTAGTGTCGTTGATTAAGTCAGCGCTGTTTCAACTGGCTTTAAACTGAATTAAATCACAGAGAGATTTGTAGCTGGTACTAAAGACCTCTACGCCGAACTCGAACAGTTCTCACTGTTAACACACTCAGCAAGTAAACACATTTGTGAGCTCGTGAATCGCGCAAGTAGCGCTGTTTCGTTCCGCTTTTGGCGCGTTAATGTTTCCCTGGTCTAAAATCTAGTACTGCCACCTTGTGTTGACATTGTGAAACTGCACGATTTGTAAATTATGCATGGCGGGCCACACATAATATATTTTAATAGATAAGCTGCGGGCTGCTTAAAATTCATCCTCGGGCCGCATTTGGCCTGTGGGCCGTAGTTTGGACACCCCTGTTTTAAAGTATCTCCACTGTCTTATCTTCTAAATTCGCTGATGTTTACTTTACTGCTCTAAAATAATGCATTTTAGTTTTCAAATCATAAATACTGTTATATTTATTGAAAAATAAGTAGCCTATACAATTTTATGAAGAAATTACTTGTTCTTTCTGCTTAGTAGTGTGTCTTTTTCACTTCCACTCGTAGTTGATTTGTGTATATAGTGCATATTTAAGGTTTTGCACTGCAATACATAATTTGATTATATCTATATTGGTTCAATAGAAGGGGGAAATCCTGTCCACAAAGAAAGATACATTTTCCTAGGGCCTCCAAATGTCTAGAACCAGCCCCTGATAAGCAGCAGTATGTACCAAAATATTGTACTAATTTATTACACACATACTCTGACTTTGTGCTTACACGTTAAAGAATATATATCTAACTTTTTCCTCTTTTAAGTGTCTGAATCATAGGGTTTATCCTAATCATAATAACCCTAACCCATCAGTAGGTGGCACTCTTGACCAATGAAATGAGCAGAAAGTGACTCTATCACCAAATCTCCTCTTTGATTGTCTTCATAAAGAGTCAGCACTGATGGGTGGGATACCTCAATGATTTGCATAAACAGTGTTATACTAAAACATTTAAGTGTTTCTTTTTCCGTGTGTCTTTTTTTTTTTTTCATGTTTCTTGGCCTTGAAAGGTGTTTACTTTTTTTTTCAACAACAAAATCTTTATTTAGGTTCTTTTCAATGGAGAAAAAAATATTAAGAATGTGTGTTGCATGTAAATGATTAAATATATTGTTTCAGAGCTACCTTGTTGTATGGTGTTTTAGGCTAGAACACAATCTATGTGCTTGATGTCATGTTTTCATGCAAAGAACAGTGTATTTATGTATTTGTCTCACTGTTCATTCATAAAATAGACCATGCTCGCAGCGCTATGAGTGGCTGAACGCAGTCTATGCAGTGTTACTTGTCTGGCAGAGATGGCCAATGAAAGCGCACGACTGCTATGACGCTCCAGCCTCCTCCGCTCACTGGCTACAGAGCAACTTGCTGCTTGTTTGTGCAGCTACTGCTGTTTCTCCAAGTCCTCAGTATCTTGGTGTCATATATAAATGTATACCTATTACCTCAGGCTACAAACAATGCAATGATGCAACGTGGTTATATTAGAGCACTGCTTGTCATATGTCTATATGCAGTGCTTCGTTGGAGCAAGAAATGAGATTCGACACTGAAGAGCTCTTGTGAAAAGACCCAGCCTAAGGCGTCGTCGTCTTCCATCCCGGAGTTTGACAGGAGGTTTCATGACTGATCAAAATGTTTGCTTATCAGGGGCCAAGCACCGAAGGTGCGTAGGCACCTATTGTATCTGTTGGCGTTCTTTTTAGGGGCCAAGCACCTATTGTATCCGTTGGCGTTCTTTTTTTTAAGTTTTTTTTATTTTTATTTTTTATAATTCTTCTTCTTCTGCTCTTGAGTCTATGGCAGCCCATAGAACCGTATGCTAAAAAGTTGTGAAATTTGGCACACAGTTAGAAGACAGTCTGAACTGTGTCCATAGCAAATTTGGAGTCTCTAACTCAATCTCTCTAGCGCCACCAGCTGTCCAAATTTGCACTCATGTTTATGTTAATAACTTTTGAACCGTAAGGGTTGTAGAAACAAAATTCTTTTTTCCTCTGATTCCTTGGGTCAAGACGAATCGACTGCACCCTATGACGTCATTTTCCGTCGTGAAAATTTTTCCGCCATTTTGAATTTTCTGAAAAACCTACTTTTTCGAACTCCTTCTAGGCCGTTACTCTGATTTTCACGAAAATTGAACCATATCATCTTCAGACCATGCTGACAAAAAGTTATGAAATTCAAGTTGATTTCTCAAACCGTTTTTGCAAAACACATGAACGAATTTTACATAGCGCTTGCGAAAATAGACATAATGCTGTATCTCTGCAACGCTTTATCGTATTTAGACCAAACTTGCCATCACAAGCATGACCTGAGGCAACATGCAGCGTTTCGGCGCAGCACCACCTACTGGTCCGGAGATACGAAAAATGGCTATTTTTGCTTATAACTTAAACTAAATTTGGTCTTGTTGGATTTGGGGCATCATGCTGAGTCGAATGATATCCAATTTTCCCATATCGGCCATTTTGAATTTTGTGCTAAAATGCTGTATTTTACGAACGCATTAATGTATCGTTACGAAACTCCGTATGGGTCATCAGGACAATGCCCTGAAGGAGCCTGAGAAGTTTCGGACCAGCGCCACCTAGTGGAGAATTTTTTTTTTTCATATGCTTTTAACTTTTGATCTGGTTGACTTATTTTCACGGGACTCACATTCTAAGACTCCTGAATCCTTGACGAGTCCAACGATACCAAACATGCTAGGTTTCGACTTACGGTTTGTGTGGCGTGGTGATTTAGCGCTTAAAAAACGATTGCGAATATCTTCGAAACCGTTAATCCGATCGAGACGAAACCAGTGTAGGAAACGCGTAACCTAAGCTGGTTAACTATATGTCACAGCCCAAATGTCAAAATTTTGATAGGAAGTGGCAAAAAAAATCAAAACATAGTCGTTCATGGGTCATTTTTTTTCATGATCTCGTACATATAAATTTAACACGCACGTATGGGGTCACCCTGAGGACACATAAAAAAATTGGTTGGATTGTGCCTCTTGGTGGCACAATATAATTGAACAAAACTTGAAATTTCCAGTAACTACAATACAGTATTATGATATAAAATGCTATATTATATGAATGCATTGATTACCATTACGAAACTCAGGATGTGCCATCGGCACCATGCTCTGAAGGCACACAATAGGTTTTGAGACAGCGCCTCCTTGTGGTCAAATGTTACAATGAAATTTAAAAAATGCTAATAGATTTATATAAATGTGACCTTTTTTAATTAGACTGATCTTAACTAATTCTGTGGGTCATGCGGAGAACATTGATGTAAATTTTGCCACAGTCAGCGAAACTTCCTCTGAGTCATTTTGATTTTCTTTAAAATCATACTTTTTCGAACTACTCTTAAACTGTTGCTCCAATTTTCACCAAAATCGAATTGTATCGTCTTTAGACCATGTTGGTAAAATGTTATGGATTTCGTGTTGATAGACGAAACCTTATTAATTTACCACAGCAACAAATTAGAGGCTTAATGCCAAAATGACTCTTGAGGCTGTATCTCAGCAATGCTTTTACATATTGACACCAAACTTTGCGAGTGTCATTGTCACCTCACTCTGACCATACCTCATTAAAGGGTTAGTTCACCCAAAAATGAAAATTCTGTCTTTAATTACTCACCCTCGTGCCGTTTTACACCTGTAAGACCTTCGTTGATCTTCGGAACACAAATTAAGATATTTTTGTTTAAATCCGATGGCTCCATGAGGCCTACATAGGGAGCAATTACAGGGAGAAATTATGGCCGATTATAAAACACTGCTTGTCGAATCATGATTCGGATCGTGTGTCAAACCACCAAACTGCTGAAATCACATGACTTTGGCGCTCCGAACTGCGGATTCGACACGCTGATTCATTATGCTCTGAAGCTTCCTGAAGCAGTGTTTTGAAATCGGCCATCACTAAATAATTCGTTATTTTGTTTTTTTTGGCGCACCAAAAATATTCTCGTCGCTTTATACTATTAATATTGAACCACTGTACTCGCATGAACTGATTTATGTATGTTTTTAGAACCTTTATGGATCTTGAGAGAGGAAATGTCATTGCTCCCTACGTAGGCCTCACGGAGCCATCAGATTTAAACAATTATTATCTATTTTTTTTGTCCGAAGATTAACGAAGGTCTTACGGGTCTGGAACGGCATGAGCGTGAGTAATAAATGACAGAATTTTCATTTTTGGGTGAACTAACCCTTTAATTTAATCACAGTGCCACCTATTTGTCAAAAGTGATAAACCAGTAAATCTTTATTATTGACTGTATTTGTGATTTTTCAGCTCTTTTGCCTAAAATGATCTTAATAGGTATTTAATTGCTCACTGATGCAGTTGGTCTGATGCTCCCAGCCTTGTTGGCTGGCTTGTTGTGCTGCTTTTGTGCTTGGCCCCGTAATTGCTGCTTGCAGCTATATTTTCTCTTGCATTTATAATGAGGGATGGGTATCTAAACCCGGTATTAAATGAGCCCCGGGGCTAAATTATGAAAGTATCGGTAAGCTCCCACGTTATCTGTTCTACTGTTGGTACTGGAGAAATTAAGAAAATACACTTAATATTTATTATTGCTATATAAACGTTGCAAATTGCAATCTTGCAATCTCATCAACCATTTCTATATGCGATAATATTATGACATTTGTCTATAATGCATTTTTTGATATTTGCAACAGAAGAGAGATCTCTCTTTAAAGCCCCTGTTTAATGGTCTGGTTTCACTTTAGGGCTGTGCGATTTAATGTAATTTTATCTAATTTTATTTCAGTTTTGGCTTCCAAAGATTATGAAAATATATTTGAGGTAAAACTATTTAAAACTAGCTGCATTCCATGTAGAGTCAAGTCAAGTCACCTTTATTTATATAGCGCTTTTTACAATGCAGATTGTGTCAAAGCAGCTTTACAGTGATAAATGGTATATAATTTTGGCTGCACAGCAGCTCTTAAAGAAAATGCTGTCAATGTAGGCAGATGCAAAGCACTGTTGAATATCAAATGTCAAGTGTCACCAACTAAGCAAGCCAAAGGCGACAGCGGCAAGGAACCCAAACTCCAACAGGTGACATCAGGTGGCAAATAGGTGTTAAAATGGAGAAAAAAACCTTGGGAGAAACCAGGCTTAGTCGGGGGGCCAGTTCTCCTCTGGCAGACAGTGCTTTGTTACGATTCAGGTAGCTATCATAAGCCAGATAGGATCGCAGCATTCAAAGTATTTATTCCAGTTCAATCCATCGTATTCATCACGCTGGTATGGACGGTTTGTTGAGGAACTGTGCCACTGGCTGTCGTGTCGATGAGGCCTTCACAATGGATGATCTAGTTGACTCAATCTCTGCTGACTCTTCAGGGGTGCGTTGTGGTCGTGTCAAGGCGTAGGTCCTCAATCTCACCTGGATACGACCTGGATCCGGTTGACTACGGTAAACCTCGGGATAAACAGAAAGACTAATATTAGCGTAGATGCCATTCTTCTTCTAATGTAATGAGTACATCTGGTGTTATAGGAAGTGTTCCCGGTTCCGGCTGACCTAATTTATGCAGCCTAATAATCCTTTAATGGATTTGAAAATGAATTGATAATGTGTTATGTGTATGCCAGGTTAAAGAGATGCGTTTTTAGTCTAGATTTAAACTGACAGAGTGTGTCTGCTTCCCGAACAATGCTAGGAAGATTGTTCCAAAGTTTAGGTGCCAAATAGGAGAAGGATCTACCACCTGCAGTTGATTTTGATATTCTAGGTATTATCAGCTGGCCTGAATTCTGAGATCGCAATAGACGTGAAGGACTATAATGCATTATGAGCTCGCTCAGGTACTGGGGAGCTAAACCATTTAGTGCTTTGTAAGTAATTAGCAAGATTTTAAAATCTATACGATGTTTAACAGGAAGCCAATGCAGTGTTGACAGAACTGGGCTAATATAGTCATACTTCCTAGTTCTAGTAAGAACTCTAGCTGCTGCATTTTGTACGAGCTGTAGTTTGTTTAACAGGCGAGCAGAACAACCACCCAGTAGAGCATTACAGTAATCTAGCCTTGAGGTCATGAACGCATGAACTAACTGTTCTGCATTTGTCATTGAGAGCATATGTCGTAGTTTAGATATATTTTTAAGATGGAAGAATGCGGTTTTACAGATGGTAGTAACATGGCCTTCAAATGAAATATTGGTATCAAAGAGCACACCCAGGTTCCTAACTGACGACGAAGACTTAACAGAGCAGCCATCAAGTGTTAGACAGTATTCTAGGTTATTATGTGAAGAAGTTTTTGGTCCAAAAATTAGAATCTGTTTTTTCTGAATTTAGTAGTAGGAAATTACTGGTCATCCAATTTTTTTTATATCAGCTATGCATTCCGTTAATTTTGTGAATTGGTAAGTTTCGTCAGGGCGCAAAGAAATATAGAGCTGAGTATCATCAGCGTAACAGTGATAACTAACGGCATGCTTCCTAATGATATCTCCCAAGGGTAGCATGTACAGAGTGAACAGCAACGGTCCTAGTACTGAGCCTTGCGGTACTCCATATTGAACTTGTGATCGATATGACATCTCGTTTACTACTACAAACTGATAACGGTCAGATAAGTATGACAGTGCAATTCCACTAATAATAGCCAGCTTAAGTTTTCGGTACGTATCCTAGTGATAAAGATGAATTAACGATATTAAGAAGAGGATCTATGACCTCTGGAAGCATCTCTTTCAATAGCTTAGTCGGTTTAGGGTCTAACATACATGTTGTTGATTTTGATGATTTAACAAGTTTAGACAATTCTTCCTCTCCTAAAGCAGTAAATGAATTGAATTTTTCCTCAGGGACACTACAATGCACTGTCTGATGCGATACTGTAGTAGACGGTTGCATGGTTATAATTTTCTCTCTAATATTGTCAATCTTGCAAGTAAAGAAGTTCATAAAGTCATTACTGCTGTGCTCTTTGGAAACATCAGAAGTTGAAGCTTTATTTCTTGTTAATTTAGCCACTGTATCAAATAAATACCTAGGGTTGTGCTTATTTTCTTCTAAAAGTTTTGAAAAATAGGCAGATCTAGCAGTTTTTAAGGCCTTTTTGTACTCAATCATTCTCTCTCTCCACAAAATGCGAAAAACTTCTAGTTTTGTTTTCTTCCAGCTGCGCTCCATTTTTCTGGCTGCTACCTTTAGGGCCTGAGTGTGCTCATTGTACCACGGCATTGGATTAATTTCCTTAATCTTTTTTAAACGCAAAGGAGCAACTGAGTCTAATGTGCTGGAAAAGACAGAGGCAATAGTTTCTGTTGCAACATCGAGGTCTTCTAAGCTTTCTGGTATGCTAAGGCGATGAAACTGATCAGGAAGATTATTTATAAAGTGATCTTTAGTGGTAGAAGTGATGGTTCTACCATATTTATGGCAGGGAGGCAGTTTAGCAGCCTTGACTAAATGTAGTATACATGAGACTAGATAATGATCTGAGATGTCGTCGCTCTGCTGCAGAATTTCAACGGCATCAATATCGATTCCATGTGACAATATTAGATCTAAAGTATGATTACGACAATGAGTGGATCCTGACACGTGTTGTCTAACTCCAATAGAATTTAGAATGTCTGTAAATGCCAATCCTAATGCGTCTTTTTCATTATCTACATGGATATTAAAATCACCAACAACAAGGACTTTATCTGCAGCTAGTACTAACTCTGATAGAAAATCAGCAAATTCTTTGTTAAAGTCTGTATGGTGTCCTGGTGGCCTGTATACAGTAGCCAGCACAAATGTCAACTTACATAATGCTACATAAAGTACCATCACTTCGAAGGAATTATATTTGAAAGATTCTTGACTAATACTGTAAATATTACTATAAATTACAGCTACACCTCCCCCTTTGCCTTTCTGACGAGGATTGTGTCAAATAATAACCTTGAGGGCTAGACTCATTTAAAGTAATGTAATCGTCTGATTTTAGCCAAGTTTCTGTCAAACACAGCAAATCCAGATTATTGTCTGTGATAATATCATTTACAATAAGTGCTTTTGAAGAAAGGGATCTAATATTTAACAACCCAAGCTTTATCATTTGTTCATCAGTATTATCTCTATTTTTTATTTGTTGAACATCAATTAAATTTTTACCATTAAATGGGTTTGGAAGTGTTTTGTTTTTACTAATTCGGGGTACAGACACAGTCTCTATGTGATAATATCTAGGTGTAAGAGTTTCTATGTTTTGGGAATTATCTGACTTCTGTAACGTGAGGCAGCTAGCAGACGGTCGGTTTATCCAGTATGTCTGCTTCCTGACCTGGACCCCAGTTTGTCATGTTTCAGCTCTAAGACTATGTGCCATATTACTAGAGAGAAGAGCAGCACCATCCCGGGAGGGATGAATACCATCTCTTTTTAACAGGTCAGGTCTGCCCCAAAAACTTTTCCAATTGTCTATGAAACCTATATTATTCTGCGGACACCACTGCGGACTGATCCGACTTACCACAGCTGTTTGATGAACGCATTGAAAAGAAAATGAGCGCGCGAGAGACTGATGACAAGTTAACAAGCTAGCGAGATGCAAATGCGTTGTAATAGCGATTTAGATTCAAAGATTAAAAGCTAGCGACGTCAGATTAATGTGGTAGGCAATATTATATATAAGGTAATGATGATATAAGCAACCCTTTCCTTTCTTTTCATAATATAGTGCACTTTCCTTTCATTTTCTTCACAGCGGTGCACATTCACACCTCCTATTAAAGCCCAAACTTAATGTCGGAATCAGCAAAATTTGTGATTTTTGTCAAATGCAGTCTAATGTTTCTGATGAACAATAAACGATATCTAGTTTCCGCCCAACCACCTTCCGTATTAAACTTACGGAAAAAGCGTTACTGACGTTGTGTCTTTTATGCTTTTTTTTTCGTAATTTGAATATGGAAAGCTTAGGACGTAGTGTAAGCGTTTTGAACTGCGAGAGTTTTACACTTTCTTCGTAAGTAGAATACGGAAGGGGGTCTGGTGGAAGCCAGATGTTTTACTTTATAATTGTTAAAGGTATAGTTCACCCCAAAATGAAAATTATTCCATGATTTACTCACCCTCAAGCCATCCTAGGTGTATATGACTATCTTCTTTCAGACGAACACAATCAGGGATATATTTAAAAATATCCTTAGTCCTCCAAGGTTTATAATGGCTGTAAATGGCAGCCCAAATTTTGAAGACGGATGGGTTAAGGGTGAGTAAATCATGAAATTTTCATTTTTGGGTGAACGATCCCGTGTGGAGTACGTTTATAATGGATAGATGCACATTCTTGAGCTTCATACTCGTTGGTCCCGTTCACTGCAATTATAAAGCTTAGATGCGTCAGGATATTTATTAATATAATTCTGATTGTGTTCATCAGAAAGAAGAATGTCATATAGGGTTTTTCCTGGGTCAAAAATGGTCTTTGGTGGTGGTTGACAGACATGGTCATCCACACATATAGCAAAAAGTATCCTACCCACATGATCTGTGAGCCCAGTACTGACAATACATTTAAAATAAATGCAAAGAAACAGTTTGTGAATTTCTTTTTTTTTTTTTTTTTTTTGGCTCATCTTATTTTGATATCTCGTTTTGTATGATCTCTTATGTTTCTTTTGTTCCTCATTGTTTACACTTTATATTACTGATTATTATTTTGGTATATAATATCAATATTAAAAAGTAGCATAGTTTATTTTGACAAATAGTTGTAATTGTATATATAATTGCATATAATTTTCTACTATATACAATTGAATAAAATTAGCAGCTAGCTAACAACAACTTGCTTTGTTCTGGTTTCACCTCACTCCAGTCTAAACTAAATGATTTTATAGATAACATTTAATACACATTGTCAATATAAATAACCTTAAAATACTGTGGAGTATTAAGGCTAATTCTTACTAACCACTCTTGCTAAATGGGGTAAGCACACTTGCATTCTCATTTCAGAGGTGTTGAGTAAATGATTATACACTAATTTGTGAGATCAGTGTTGAACAGATCAGTCGTTTTTATCATTAAAATTAATTCAAATGAGTCATTTAGGTCACGAATCGGACATTAGCGGACGCGTTGTGTGCACGTCCGCATCCCGCTGACATCGCGAAAGATTTGTCAACACAGAAAACCCTTCAGCACTGCACAGGATAGGATTTTTTTTTTCGCTTATTGAAAGTGTTGTTTATGTCAGCTGCATGTGCGGAATGCTTGTCAGAGAGGCGTCGTTTTTTGAGCGCAATTCACACCCAGCCAGGGCTCCAGACTGCGCCTAAAATGGGCGCATTTGCGACTACAAATATTAATTTGCGAGTGATATTTTTGCTGAGGTCGCCATTGGCGACCATACAAATTCACACGTTATGACTGTAAAATTTGCATGTTATTTGCGTGTTATGTGACCAGTAGCCTATCGCATCATTTGCTGTGTTGACGTAATTAAATGAGATGCTGCGTGTGAATGTTTCACTGAGTTAGAGCTCCGAAATATGAACAGGTAGGAAAAAATTTCACACACCAAACAGATGCCAAAGAACTAGCGCTGATGAAATCCGACTGTGTTGTTGCCTCGCGTCGCTTGCGTTGGTGCAAAACAGCTGCATTTGAACACACCATTCTACTCCTGCGTAAAGGAGACAACTGCCCATTTCTTCATATAAATTCGTCTATATTCGTCATTCAAAAGGGGAAACCGGCTCTACAGACTGCAGATACACACACAACGCAGCGCGTGCTTACCGTTTCGAATATCAATCATGCTGATCACTTTCATTATTCCACTCCGCTCATGCTCATCAGATAAATTTAAGGTCATTAAAAGTCTTCAGTGCCTTAAACAGTATAACAAGAGTATAAACGATCATTTTAAGGCATCTTATATTTTGTGGATGGAAAAACAAATCGCAGTACTCCCTTATGTGATTATTATTAATTTCATTAAATTAATGTGAGTGCTGCATGTTTAGTCAAAGTCAAAAGATGGTGCTGTTGCGCATTCTTCAGAGCAGCTCGCATTCAATGGTTAGCGCACATGTCAACCGATTGCTTATGAACTAATGATGATCAATTATCACAAAGTTTACTTTACATTATTTATATTATATTGTGTTGTAAACGGTTGTAGCAACGTAATTTTTTAATCCATATCTGAACTTGAGCAGCAAAAGTAAAGCACAGGCATTTCAAAATAAGAGTCCCACTGTATTTAAAAGTAATCAAAGTCAAGCAGTATGTATATCAATTGCCCCTGTTTGTTATTTGGTTACACAAACCAAATTCAATATATTTATTTATTTCCATATATTTATATTTATTTTAATTTGATTCAAAGTAAACTGTTGTAGCTTCAGGAAGGAAGGACTAAGAACATTATTTGACACACATTATTCAATATAAAGATTTTACTAGCATCAGGGTTATTATAGTTAACTAAAACCATTAAAAACACTTTTTTATTGCTTGAAATAAATGTTAATACTAAAATAAAAATCTATACAAACTAAACAGACATGTTTAAAAACAACAAAAAACAAAACTAAAAACAAAAATTAAAACAACAAAAAATGAAAGCAGAAAATATAAAAATCTAATCGGATTCAAAATATTAACAAAAACTATAATAGTATTAAGTGAAAATAGTGACATTCATTTCCCAGAAAAGCCACAAGATGAAAAAGCTGAAACTATAAAGGGGAGATATATAAACACAACAGTGTGACTAAAAGTAAGTGATTTAAAATTTTAAGTTCATTTGTTTTTTTTGTCTGGAGCCCTGCCAGCGGTAATTCAGGAAAAAAAAATTCCGAATGCACCACCTGCAACATGGATTCGGTCTTCTGACCTATTACCATTGTGTCAGTTCACAGTTGATTTCATTAATGTGCGAGGGAGAGAGAGCAAAGACAGTTAGTTTGAAGACAGGGAGAGCGCACGGGGGAGGGAGCACGTTTTTCTCTCTGTTAACATGCACCCTATCTCAAGCACAGCAGTCATCTGCATCACTCATAAATAACAATAACTGATCAAATAAGGCTTTGGCGGGACAAAAATTTGTTTTGGAGACCGCCAAGAAATGTTCAATGCAGGAAAAACCCTACATATACACCTAGGATGAGTAACGCTTGGGGTAATTTTCATTTTTAAAGTGAAGAGTTTATTTTAAATTTGATTACTTTATTAGATTTACTTTTGTAGGCTATATCTACTTACCTGAACAGTAATGTTAATAGACCTTTCGGAAAAAAAAATAATCACTGTTTAATTCATTTGTATATTTGTTATATTGTGCTTATTTGTCAGTTTGTTTGTACTTTGTTTCTTTGTTCTTGATCTTATTGTATGCTGTCTTATTCAAACACTAAAAATGCCTGCACACTGGTGCATTTATTTTCGGAATACAAATTAAGATATTTTTGATGAAATCCGAGGGTTTCTGAACCACACATAGGCAGCAACATCATTGCACCCTTTGAGGTCCAGAAAAGTATTAAAGATATTGTTAATAGTCCATGTGAATACAGTGGTTCAACCTTAATGTTATGAAGTGATGAGAATACTTTGTGCACAAAAACAAAACAAAATGAATGGCTTTATTCAACAATTTCTTCTCTCCCCTGTTAGTCTCCTACGCAGTTGACGTAGTGTATGCAGTGCAGCGCTTCTGCGTTTATGTCTGAACGGCGACTCAGTATTTGCTGACGCTGTACCTCAAAAGGACCTCAGAAGGTGCAATGACATTACTGCCTATCTGCAAACCCTTGGATTTCATCAAAAATATCTTAATTTGTGTTCCATAGATGAACAAAGGTTTCACTGGTTTGGGACGACATGAGGGTGAGTACTTGATGACAGAAATTTAATTTTTGGGTGAACTGACTACATATAATTAGCAGACCCCTGAAGTATACACATCTTGGGCTACAAGACATGATCACTATCAGCACCTCTGTGCCTTTATGAATCACAAATGACCCTTTTGGTAAAAAAGAGGGGATTGGAACAGGAAAGCAAATGTCTTTGTTCATTTTCAACTCTATATTTTCAGTCTTTGCAAAGGACACAAAAACACCTTAGATGTATGTTTGCAGCCTAAATGGCACTTGGTTAACAAGTTTCTGGAGGGGAATATTTCCAGTGAAGAATAATGTAAAGTGAAAAATGCAATTTTTTTTTACATTTTATTTTGAATCGATCTATGGTTTGGTATTGATTAGCCATCAACTTGCTTGGCATTTTTTCCTGTTGTGCACGGTTATTTTCCAGAGTGTCCTTGAGCATGGGGCTATTTATAATGACCTTCTGTGACTGCATTAACAACCATGCAGTTTATATCAGTGGGATCTGGGTTTATCGCCATGACAGTTGAACAGTCCCTTGTCAGTGATGCTCTGGGATTTTGTCAATTTTGTTAATTAGAGGTTTATTGGTGTTGTGAACTGAATGCTTGCTTGGTTTAATTGTTTAGATGAATTTCTCCTTGTGTGAGAGCACTTGAAGCACACCGAGGGCCAGGGT